>NC_090649.1:79228426-79383426 GCF_040937935.1 Hyperolius riggenbachi | reverse complement strand
AATAATGATCTTAATAATTGCGATTTTTTTTTTTTCAATTTTTTTCAGCTCAGTACAGCCAACGGTTGCAGCCCAAAAGCTTTTTGGTTCCAACCACCGTGTCTTTGTGCGATGCAGAAAAGGTGAACGGATGGTCTCTACATGCCTGGTTCCCACCGTGAAGCACGGAGGAGGAGGTGTGATGGTGTGGGGGTGCTTTGCTGGTGACACTGTTGGGGATTTATTCATAATTGAAGGCATACTGAACTAGCATGGCTACCACAGCATCTTGCAGCGGCATGCTATTCCATCTGGTTTGCATTTAGTTGGACCATCATTTATTTTTAAAAAGGACAACGACCACAAACACACCTCCAGGCTATTTGACCAGAAAGGAGAGTGATGGGGTGCTGCGCCAGATGACCTGGCCTCCACAGTCACCAGACCTGAACCCATTCGAGATGGTTTGGGGTGAGCTGGACTGCAGAGTGAAGGCAAAAGGGCCAACAAGTGCTAAGCATCTATGGGATCTCCTCCAAGACTGTTGGAAGACCATTTCAGGTGACTACCTCTTGAAGCTCACGAAGAGAATGCCAAGAGTGTGCAAAGCAGTAATCAAAGCAAAAGGTGGCTACTTTGAAGAACCTAGAATATGACATTTTCAGTTGTTTCAAACTTTTTGGTTATGTACTATACTTCCACATGTGTTAATTCATAGTTTGGATGCCTTCACTGTGAATCTACAATGTTCAAAGTCATCAAAATAAAGAAAACTCTTTGAATGAGAAGGTGTGTCTGTACTGTATATTGGGGACTCCCTGCCTCATGCCACTAACTGCTCTCAGGAATTCCTGCATCGTATCAGTGACCAGGGATGGCGTCCAAATCGGACGCCACTCGAAATCATGCTTACAATGAGGTTTAATTGCCTCAGGTGTGTGCATGGGAGACAGGGTTAAGTACCCCGAAGTCCGCCGGCTTCTATGTCTTGCACACGTCTAATGGGGCGAGTTCCATGACTCACTACTGCGCACTTCCTTCTTGAAAGAGAAATTGCGCGGTAGTGAGTCGTGGAACGCGTCCCATTGGACACGTGCAAGACGTGGGATACATAGAAGCCTGCAGACTTCTGGATAAGTAACCCGCTGTCTCCCATGCACAAACCTGAGGCAATTAAGCCTGATTTTAATCATGATTTATAGTGGCTTCCAATTTGGAACTAGCTATACTGGGCACTGTACTAGCTATACTGGGCACTATACTAGGGCTATACTAGCTATACTGGGGCTATACTAGTCATACTGGGCGCTGTACTAGCTATACTGGGCGCTGTACTAGCTATACTGGGGCTATACTAGCTATACTGGGGCTATACTAGCTATACTGGGGCTATACTAGCTATACTGGCTATAATGGGGCTATACTGGGCACTGTACTAGCTATACTTGGGGCTATACTAGCTATACTGGGCCCTGTACTAGCTATACTGGGGCTATATACTAGCCATACTGGGGCTATATACTAGCCATACTGGGGCTATACTAGCCATACTGGGGCTATTCTAGCCATGCTGTGCACTGTACTAGCTATACTGGGCACTGTACTAGCTATACTGGGGCTATACTAACTATGCTGTGCACTGTACTAGCTATACTGGGGCTATACTAGCTATACTGGGCACTGTACTAGCTATACTGGGCCCTATACTAGCTATACTGGGCCCTATGCTAGCTATACTGGGGCTATACTAACTATGCTGTGCACTGTACTAGCTATACTGGGGCTATACTAGCTATACTGGGCACTGTACTAGCTATACTGGGCCCTGTACTAGCTATACTGGGGCTATACTAGCTATACTGGGGCTATACTAGCTATACTGGCCATACTGGGGCTATACTGGGCCCTGTACTAGCTATACTTGGGGCTATACTAGCTATACTGGGCCCTGTACTAGCTATACTGGGCCCTGTACTAGCTATACTGGGCCCTGTACTAGCTATACTGGGGCTATACTAGCTATACTGGGGCTATACTAGCCATACTGGGGCTATACTAGCCATACTGGGGCTATACTAGCCATACTGGGGCTATACTAGCCATACTGGGGCTATACTAGCCATGCTGTGCACTGTACTAGCTATACTGGGGCTATACTAGCTATACTGGGGCTATACTAGCTATACTGGGCACTGTACTAGCTATACTGGGCACTGTACTAGCTATACTGGGCACTGTACTAGCTATACTGGGGCTATACTAGCCATACTGGGCACTGTACTAGCTATACTGGGGCTATACTAACTATGCTGTGCACTGTACTAGCTATACTGGGGCTATACTAGCTATACTGGGCACTGTACTAGCTATACTGGGCCCTATACTAGCTATACTGGGCCCTATGCTAGCTATACTGGGGCTATACTAACTATGCTGTGCACTGTACTAGCTATACTGGGGCTATACTAGCTATACTGGGCACTGTACTAGCTATACTGGGCCCTGTACTAGCTATACTGGGGCTATACTAGTTATACTGGCCATACTGGGGCTATACTGGGCACTGTACTAGCTATACTTGGGGCTATACTGGGCCCTGTACTAGCTATACTGGGCCCTGTACTAGCTATACTGGGGCTATACTAGCTATACTGGGGCTATACTAGCCATACTGGGGCTATACTAGCCATACTGGGGCTATACTAGCCATACTGGGGCTATACTAGCCATACTGGGGCTATACTAGCCATGCTGTGCACTGTACTAGCTATACTGGGGCTATACTAGCTATACTGGGGCTATACTAGCTATACTGGGCACTGTACTAGCTATACTGGGCACTGTACTAGCTATACTGGGCACTGTACTAGCTATACTGGGGCTATACTAGCCATACTGGGCACTGTACTAGCTATACTGGGGCTATACTAACTATGCTGTGCACTGTACTAGCTATACTGGGGCTATACTAGCTATACTGGGCACTGTACTAGCTATACTGGGGCTATACTGGGCCCTATACTAGCTATACTGGGCCCTATGCTAGCTATACTGGGGCTATACTAACTATGCTGTGCACTGTACTAGCTATACTGGGGCTATACTAGCTATACTGGGCACTGTACTAGCTATACTGGGGCTATACTAGCTATACTGGGCACTGTACTAGCTATACTGGGGCTATACTGGGCCCTGTACTAGCTATACTGGGGCTATACTAGCTATACTGGGGCTATACTAGCTATACTGGGCACTGTACTAGCTATACTTGGGGCTATACTAGCTATACTGGGCCCTGTACTAGCTATACTGGGCCCTGTACTAGCTATACTGGGCCCTGTACTAGCTATACTGGGGCTATACTAGCCATACTGGGGCTATATACTAGCCATACTGGGGCTATACTAGCCATACTGGGGCTATACTAGCCATGCTGTGCACTGTACTAGCTATACTGGGGCTATACTAACTATACTGGGGCTATACTAGCTATACTGGGCACTGTACTAGCTATACTGGGCACTGTACTAGCTATACTGGGCACTGTACTAGCTATACTGGGGCTATACTCGCCATACTGGGCACTGTACTAGCTATACTGGGGCTATACTAACTATGCTGTGCACTGTACTAGCTATACTGGGGCTATACTAGCTATACTGGGCACTGTACTAGCTATACTGGGGCTATACTGGGCCCTATACTAGCTATACTGGGCCCTATGCTAGCTATACTGGGGCTATACTAACTATGCTGTGCACTGTACTAGCTATACTGGGGCTATACTAGCTATACTGGGGCTATACTAGCTATACTGGGCACTGTACTAGCTATACTGGGGCTATACTGGGCGCTGTACTAGCTATACTGGGCGCTGTACTAGCTATACTGGGCGCTGTACTAGCTATACTGGGCGCTGTACTAGCTATACTGGGCGCTGTACTAGCTATACTGGGCCCTGTACTAGCTATACTGGGCCCTGTACTAGCTATACTGGGCCCTGTACTAGCTATACTGGGCCCTGTACTAGCTATACTGGGCCCTGTACTAGCTATACTGGGCCCTGTACTAGCTATACTGGGCCCTGTACTAGCTATACTGGGCCCTGTACTAGCTATACTGGGCCCTGTACTAGCTATACTGGGCGCTGTACTAGCCCGACTGGGGCTATACTAGCCATACTGGGGCTATACTAGGCACTGTACTAGCTATACTGTGGCTATACTAGCTATACTGGGCACTGTACTAGCTATACTGGGGCTATACTAGCTATACTGGGCACTGTACTAGCTTTACTGGAGCTATACTGGGCACTGTACTAGCTATACTGGGCACTGTACTAGCTATACTGGGCACTATACTAGCTATACTGGGCACTTTACTAGCTATACTGGGGCACTACCTACCCATACTGGGGTAACTATACTAGCCATACTGGGGCAACTATGCCAGCTATGACACCCCCACCCCGCCAGCCACCGTCCACCAGGACGCACGCACTCCAAAACACCCCCCTTCCCCCGCGGCCCCCAAATAAAAATTTGGTCGGAAAGTGGTCCCCGGGCCGGTAAAGGTTGGGGGGGACACCTGTATTGCAGTTTTCAAAAACACTGTCGAATGCTGGGTATACACGGCAGTTTCTTTCCTTATCAATCGAGCCGCTGATTGCTCAATTGATAATATCCGACAGGTTCGATGACCTGCCGGATAGATTCCCCGCTCAATCCCCGCCGGCGGCCAATAGCGGGGAATCGAGCGGCTGATAAGGAGCACCGGCGGGGATTAGCGGGAATCGATCCGCGCGGACGAGCGGGGATGCGCTGGCTCGATCCGGCGTATAATTGGATCCGTGTATGCCCAGCATAAAACAGCACTGTATTCTAACTAGCCATACTGGGGCATTAGAATAAAGATCTGCAGCTGTCAAGTAAGCAGTAAAGAAAGAAGGGGGAGAGAAACATTTGATTTACAATGAAAGATAGCACTGTCAAAAACAGATTACAGTGTGTAAATCACAAGGACAGCAGAGCAAGCTGAGAGGATAGCCCTGACAGCAAAGGAATGAGGGTAGAACTGACGGCCGAGGATAGTTCTGTCAGCAGAAGAGAGACAAAATACAGAGCAGAAAAATGACAGGCTGGAAAACACAGGCAGACACTGCATACACAGTCGCAGCCAGATGACATCACTGTAACTGTACACTACCATAAGCTAATTTGCATGCTGCACAGTGATTGGAGGAAGGAGCTGCTGGAGAAAGGAGCTGCTGGAGGAAGTAGGAAATCAGCTGGATGGCACTGTAAACTTGCCAACCAACATGTGGCTGCGCAGTCTACTAGCAATGCAGTAACATAAATAAGGACATCTGACAGGTATAGTACAGCAAACATAGACTTTTATTTATTAAAGCAGTGTTAAGCAACACATCGGATATTTTTTATAGTATCAAATGTTAAGGTCGCTTCCTCTTTAAACAATGCAAATTGACTGGCTGGCCCCTGATCCCATGTCCCTATAGCAATTGACCCTGAACAAGTATATCAGGTGCTCTTGACTCAATTCTGACTGGATTAGCCACATGTCTGTTTCAGGGTTGTGACTCAGGCACTACTAATGCCAGCTGATGAACAGGACAGCCAGGCAACTGGTATTGTTTAACAGGAAATAAATATGTCAGCCTCCATATCACACATCCCTCAGGTTCACTTTAAGCATGTCCTCAAAAACACCACAGCAGCCAATCACATTCTAAAATGTTATTTCCTCACCTTGTGATTGGTTCATCGCACCACACAACTTCTGCATCACTATTCAGGAGTTAAAGCTAGCCAGGAAAACAATGCATGGTACTGAGTTTTCTATTACAGCTTCATGGCATACTCAGAATCTGGTTACTCAGGTCAATACTTCTAATGCACAAGGGGAAGGTCTTGTTTGGCTATGGGAACTTTGTTATCATGGAGGATACACCAGCCCACATGATTATGTTCAGTAATAGATTCTGCACAGGAAGGTATGGAGATCTCTCAGGCTGTCCCAGCTGTGCTGCAGATACTGGAGGCTCCAACTATGAAGCTCTGTGGAGGAAGCATGTCACCATCTAGAGATCACACAAGTTACCTTGGAAGAACTACTTCCTGTTGTGACACAGCAATGCAGACTCACCATCAGGAGAAAACTGGTCTCGGTCAAACACAGTGATGCACAGCACATCCTGGTAGAGGTCCTTCAGGAAGAATTGGCAGTTGAAGTTCCACTTTGGGTTTAGGGTGTCGGTCATGGCCCGGCTGGTAAAGCTCTGAGATCCCATACTGACCTCACAGTATGGGTTACTCTTTCCTGTGGGACAAACAGGTCACAGCATCACTTCAGTGTGTTCAGGATCCTTGCAATGACACCTCCAAAAGTACTCAATAATCCCCTCTATTGCAAGCTGCACAGAACAGGAAATGTGCACCTATAACAAACAGCTGAGCAAAGATCGGCCATAAAACAGCACTACTCTGTGTTCAAATGGATAAATGACACATCTTTATTCAATCATTTTGCATTCCATATGAGAACTTAGAGTATAACAACAATTAAAAAACAAACCTCAGATGGTAATCCATATACCATGCAATCATTTATCAGTATATCCAAAAAATAATGGTCTCGGTCTTGACAAATCGGGGTGATGCCCGCATGGGAATTGTCACCGCTGACACGGCTGATACTCAGCTCAGACTGATCCACACCCAGGCCCGGATTTACATCATAGGAGCCTGTAGGCACAGATGTCCTGGCACCTTAGACTTCACCTTCCATGAACCTTCAAACCCCCACTGAACAGCACCTCGTGTGCTGGCTGCTTCAGCTGTCACCTCTCCCTTACTTCCCCTGCCTGTCATAGGAAGCTACAGGTGCCCCTTAGTATTAGGTAGCCAGAAATACCCTCAATATTAAGTAGCTAGAGGTGCCCCCAAGTATTAGGTTGCTTAGTAGCTTGACGTGCCCCCGACTGAAGGGAGATCTGGTCACTGGAATTCCGAGACCTGGGTCAGTTACCTCTCATTTACAATGCGCTCTGGACTCTGCATAGGCAAAATGGAAAGGGGGCACTAAGGGAGAGAAGTGAGCCACCTTTCCATCATCAGGCGCCTGTAGGCATGTGCCTACATTGCCTTATGGTAAATCCATCTCCGTTCATACCTTGTTGCTACCTGTCCATTTGGGTAAAATAAAACCTTTTATTAAACATTCAGCCACCTGTCAGCATCATATCTATGATAGCAATGCACTGTTCATTATCCCTTTATATCACTGTATGCTTTTTTCACAATGTGATTGGATTTATTGGTTTGATAATGCTGTTTCCCTATTGAATATCGTTCATTTATTGCACGTTTGGCACTTTGCACTCAGCTTTTATGTACTTCTCTGAACCCGGGTTCACATACTGACACACTGGCTAATTAGACAGTGTGCAAGTGTCATATTCACTGGTATTGATTTATTTTTGGATATACGGATATATAATTGCATGGTATATGGTTTAGCATATGAGGTTTGTTTTTTAATAGTTTTTATTCATTAAAGTTCTTATATGGAATGCAACATGATTGAATGAAGATATGTCATCCAGTAATGTATCCCTTTGAATACAGGGTAGTGCTGTTTTATGGGCGATCTTTGCTCCCAAAATACTCTAATCCTTATGCCCATAGCGCACTCTACTGGTTGAGTGTAGTGAATAAAACTATTATAACAGCTGGGCAATCTGAATGTGTATAATCTGCACATTCCAATGTTGACAACCTTTACGGGAGCACTTGCACATTGCTGTCAGTGAGTCACTGTCCTGGTCAGTATGCAGTATGCCCTTACCATTAGGTTTACAGGCCTTCAGCTCAGCCGCCTCGATGACTTGCACCATTAAACGTCCAATTCCGGAGGATTTCTGAGACCTCGCTGAACAAAGAAAATCAACTATGAAAAGGCCATAGATAACAAATGGCAGAAATATGAATTAGTATATTTATGCTTGAATGTGTTAAAAAAACAAAACAAAAAAAACAACAACCTTAAAATGGACTCCTTTAAAAAAAATGCTGAGGTGACATATCACGAGCTGCTAACGCAGTGTTTGCCCATTGCAAAAGCTTTTCTCACCCAGATTTACATTCTGACATTTATCACAGGCGGCCACATCTTTAGTCCTGCCGGGTGATGTCTGTCCATAGAACTCTCAGTCAACGAACGTTCTGCAAAGGGAGATTCTGTATGCTTGGCAGTTGGCTATACTTGGCACAATGTAACGAGGTTCACAGACATTAACTGTCAGGACCATGATCATGACATCACACTGTGGGAGGGGTTTCACCACAATATTAACAACACAATGTCCCTGATGATTAGAATGAATTTCAACCTTGGGTTAAAGTTCCTCTTTAAAGGATGACTGCACCTTCACATGAAAGTACAGTTATCAGTGGCACCACACATTTTCCAATAATGTAACTTGTGTTCCCTTTGGCCTAGTGCACACCGAGCGGTTTTGGTAGCATTTTTTAGAACCGCTTGCGGGTGCGGATCCGCTAGGGTAATGTATTTCAATGGGCTGGTGCACACCAGAGCGGTAGGCGTTTTGCAGAAACGCATACTCCCGGGCTGCAGCATTTTTTGGATTTCGGAGGCGTTTCTGCCTCCAATGTTAAGTATAGGAAAAACGCAAAACGCTTGATAAAACGCCAGATCAGAGCGGTTTTTGTTACAGTAGTTGTTCAGTAACAGCTTTACTGTAACAATATCTGTAATCTGCTACACAAAAAACGCTACACAAAACCGCTTCATAATAATAAGAAAAAAACGCTTGAAAAACCGCTAGCGTTTTGCGGATCTGCTAGCGGGTTTTGGTGTGCACTAGGCCTTTCTGGGATGTGCCATTATGTAGGTACAAGGATGGCATTGTAATCAAGAGAACAGTGCTGTGTGCATAGTGGCCCCAGGAACTGTTCTATAGGATTCCCAAGAAGGGAAAACCATTGACAGTAATTAAGCATGCGCATGGTGTGTTTGGTGTGGTGTGTGAGTGTGTATGCAAGCATGCGCACGTACACTCATGTCTGAGAAGGTGTCTGGAAGGGGGAGGGCTTTAATAACTTTACAGCAACAATGACTCTTTAAAGGAGACCTGAAGTGAGAGGGATATGGTTGTGGGTAACAGGCAGGATTCCTCCTCTGTGACGGTAGATATTATGCATGCGGCATACCTTGATATGCCTTTTCTCTTTTCTTCTTCTCTGTGTCAATGAAATTCTCCGATGCAGCTTTGATCTTCTGAACCCACGCAGTCCTAGAACAGGAGAGATTGTACAGAACAGTCAGCTCAGCCAGCGCGATGTCATGTGAGGGAGACGCAGGGCGGAGTCACAGAGGAATGGGTCACATCTTAGCAATGGATGGTTATGATTTGTCCTTAAGGTACCCACACCATATTCAATCAGTGGTTCATCAAAAAAAGCAGTGATCATCTTCCAAATATTGTCTAAGGGTACCCCATACAATGCTAGATATTGCAGGCCAATGAAACTGATTCAATAAATTTAACGAATTGGAAGAAAAGTGGTGCTGCAACATGGCCGCCCAATCAATCTTTGATCGATTAGGAAAGATGGAAGATATCGGTCACAAGCGTCTGATCAGGTGAACGGCTGTAACAGCATTCGATATACAATCGTGGCAACCAACTAACCCCGGGCCAGTGTCGCTCAAGTGAATGAGTGTCCCACCGTGCCTGTGTGCAGTGTTAAAGGCTCACCTGTCTATCGATGCAAATCCTGGCCTCCTCTGGTGTCCAGCATCACCAGGAGCACCTACATCATGTGGCATTAGGGGCGTGTATCGACGTCGGTGTCATGTGGTATAGGTGCTCCCTCACTGTCATGCCGGACACCAGAGGAGGCCAGGATTCATGGCAGTGGACAGGTAAGCCTTCCATGCTCCACAAGGAGGGGGGGCACATATACACTTGGGGGTGTCAGCAGGACTATTTCCAATAGACTTCATGCTGGAATATTTTGGATATGATTAGGCAGTGTGTTGAAAAGGCAATACATCCCTCTCTGATCAGATTGTCCTGGCACCTTAGACTTCACCCTCCATGAACCTACAAACCCCCACCAAACCGCACCTCATGCCCTGGCTGTCCCAGCTGTCACCGCTCCCCTACTTCCCCTGCCCGTCACAGGAAGCTACAGGTGCCCCTTAGTATTAGGTAGCCAGAAGTACCCTCTATATTAAGTAGCTAGAGGTACCCCCCATGTATTAGGTAGCCAGAGGTACCCTCAGTATTAAGTGGCTAGAAGTGCCCCTGACTGAAGGGAGATCCCGTCAGTGGAATGCAGAGACCGGGGTGAGTAACGTCTCATTTACACTCTCATCAGGACTTAGGGAAGAAGGGAGGGAGGCACTGGGGGAGGGAAGTGAGCAGCCTTTTCATCAGTAGGCCACTGTAGGCACATGCCTAAAGTGCCTTATGGTAAATCTGGCCCTGGGCCACCTTAAGTGTCCTACCACTCTGCTGCACAAGAATTTAGCAGAAATCGTGACCAATATCGACCCTTACTGGTGCAGTACAAAGCTATGTACGAGAGCCGCCTCTAGTTGTCCAGCCACTGAAGGCTTTCAGCATTTTTGAGAAGCCACACAAAGTAGGTTGTTGGTAGTGTCAACAGGATTACTTTAAACTGCAGTATAGTAAAGCAACCACAAGATGTCACCGTCTGTAAAATGATGTGAAGATCTCTATGGTATTGTGATTAATTGTATTCTCTGTGTTCCTCTCAGTTCCAAGCAAGCTGCATTTCCTGATGGTGGTATATGATATATCTCAGCATGTTTTTCTGCAGTGAAGAGTTCTAACTTGTTATACTGGGTTCCTATCTGAGTGTACCGACCTCTCTGCTCCATCATTGGCGACTTGTGCTTCTAATGCAGATCTTTAGTTATCCAGTGGTCTCTGCATCTACAGACCGTGTGACAGCAATCGTGATCAGATTTGGGTCATACTGGCACACTGATCGACAACCTCATGTTTCTGGCCAGTGCTGAGGTTAGAAATGTTCCTGTTGAAATAGTTGTTTCTGAATTCATAAGCAATCTCTGGAAAATCCCATCTCCAGCTGTTCCTCTAGGCACATAATAGGGAAGGGCAATGAGAAGCAAATGGTTTGGAGTTGATGCACCATTATGCAAATTTTGCATGCAAATGTAATCGGCTTAAACATGAACCAACCAAAAAATTAATTATGAAAAATGGGTCCTCTTCTTTTACACATATACGTCCACACAGGGTGTTATACACCTCTGACAACCGTGTGTTAGTCTCAGATTGGGTCTCCAACTAGTAATGTGAACTAAATTATGTAATAGAAAGCAGGTGACATGAGACCTTGAATCAAAAATTACAAAACTTTAATGAAAAACCTTCAAAACAGACATCTAATCACACAAAATAAAATAATAAAATTTAAAATCAGGGAATAAAGGCTCAACCGGATTCCACCAACACCCACACTCAGATCTTCCTTCCACTCCTTCACACTCCAGCATGCATTCCCTAGGATCTTATTTAAATAGGTGAGATGCAAATGACCCTATAGCCACAGCTTTACTGCAAAAGATCACTGTACGTGAAAAAATTATGGATGTGCACAATCCAACTCTTCTAACAGTCAGTGAGTTGCTATAGCTTTAAATGTTCAGTCCCAAATCCTGCTGAGGTAAAATTCTATTGGCTCATTGTCAAGCTACATAAATTAATACTCAAAATTTTCATAATCATGCATCAACTCAAAATTATTTGCATCTCATTGACCATCTCTAGCACAGAAGAAGAGAACATATTTGGTTGAGCCAAGGATGGTTGAAGTAAGTCTGCACATTCGGCCACCATATAAAAAGTGTTTGGCTAAAGAGCCACAGGAAGACTCACCTTTCATTAATGTTGTCAGTGCGGAGGGTGTACACCCGGTCTATGTGGGAGATGTGGAACACGGGCTCGTCACTGGACGGGTCACTTGGCAGCTTCACCAAAACTTCATTTAGGAAAATTGGCTTTAGTAAAACAAAGGGAGACAAACAGGGCAATGTCAGTAACAGGAGACACAGGAAACCTCTCTGTGACTTCCATTGTCATTTCTCTGAAGAGAGACGTTGATTCAGCCAGCCTGCAGTATATCAGGGAATATTAGTGAATATCTAGCATAGTTTATACAATAATAACATAACAAGTTGTGACCTAGGCCTTGCTTTACTAACTTTATTCAGAGCTGTAGAGAAGTGATGTTCAGTGGATAACAAAATAGCTATAGTAACACTGGGTAGCAAATATTTGCAGCCCACACTTGGATTACAGAGGGCTGAAAGATCAGTGACAGTCATGTAAAAGCAGCTGCATACAATACCTGCCACCACACCTCAGTGACATAGCAGTCATGTGATGGCAGCTGCATGCAGCACCTGTCGCAAACCTCAGTGATGTAGTAATCATGTGATAGCAGCTGCATGCAGCGCCTGTCGCAAACCTCAGTGACATAGCAGTCATGTGATAGCAACTAGATGCAGCACCTGCCATGACACCTCAGTGACATAGCAGTCATGTGATAGCAATTGCATGCAGCACCTGCCACGACACCTCAGTGACTTAGCAGTCATGTGATAGCAGCTGCATTCAGCAGTCATGTGATAGCAGCTGCATTTACCACCTGCCCCGACACCTCAGTGACATAGCAGTCATGTGATAGCAGCTGCATGCAGCACCTGCTGCGACACCTCAGTGACTTAGCAGTCATGTGATAGCAGCTGCATTCAGCACCTGCCGGGACACCTCAGTGACTTAGCAGTCATGCGATAACAACTGCATGCAGCACCTGTCACAATACCAGCAGCCAGAGACTGACAGAGTCCGCCCCCTTGACTGGGAATGGCTTGTGATCCCCTCTGGGGTCTCAAAGCCTTGAATAGCATTTGCCCTCTTTGAAATGACCAAACGATTCTTGAGGAGAAATGAGGTGTGGGGCTTGCGACGTGCCTCACTGCATCTTTATAACAGTTTACATCATAACACAACTTGATAAATAGGCCTCTCAGCAGTGAAGCAGACACTGCACTGCACTAACTTGACTTTCTATAGGGCACAAAAGTCATCAGACACTGGTGCCAGGCATGAGAGGGGGCCCTCCCAGAGCATCTAATGGTCAGAGTTTCAAGATGTAGTTAAAACAACTTTAAGGGCTTGTTCACATTATGAGCGCTTTAAGATTTTTTTTAAGTGGTGGTGAATTTAAAAAGCGCTTTAAAAGCGCTTGAGCAATGAATTCCAATGTGAGTGTTCTCACATGAGCGATGAGCTTTTTTTCCAATCGCAAATGCAGGCCCTGCACCATTTTCAGAGCATTTGCGCTTCAATGGAAGGTATAGGAAAATCGCTGAGCGCTTTTAATTACAAAGTACATTGAGGGCCTGAGCCCACTGATGCAGTTGTGTCCGCTTTTCAGTTACACATCAATGTTAGAGATGCTGAAAAGCGGATAGAAGCGGGTACAACAACATCAGTGGGCTCAGGCCCTGAAAGATATTCAGTTCCAGGGCAAAGACTTCACTTTCAGATTGCCTGCTGAAAAAAGAAAAAAGAAAAAACACAAATCGCCAAACAAAAGCGATCATAAAAAAAAAAAAAAATTGCAAAAAAATAAAAACCGCATGGACAATCGCTTTAAAAAAACACTCAAAAAAGCGCACTGTGCTTGGGATTTATAATGCGAACAAAGCCTTAGTAATAATAGTCACATGGTCAATTTGGTTGAAAAATGACATCCATCCAAGTTCAACCAGAACAAAAAAAAACAAAACAACCAAAACCCCATCCTGAACCTGCACATATCCCAGTTGATCCAGGGGAAGGTGAAAAACCTTACAAAGCCTGGGGCAATTAGCCTTAAAAGGGAGAAATTCCTTCCCGCCTCCAGATGGCAGTCAGATAAATCCCTGGATCAACTCTCCCAGGAATTACATAGCAATTATAGCCGTGGATGCTCTTCAATGCAAGGAAAGCATCCAAGCCCTCTTTAAATGCAGATATAAAGTTTGCCATAACTACTTTCTGAGATATTCCAGCCTGAGGATGTAGGATTCTGGTATGGCCACATGGAATTATCATGTGGAAAGTGATCCTATCCAAATTCTGTGACCACGGATTCGTATTCAATAAATAAAAAATGATGAATAACGTTGCAAAATTTGATGTTGACAAAAAATAACTAAAAGCCCTTTCTTCAATTGGCTATACTCCTGGAACAACAGAAATGATGCCACAAATCTAGGAGCAGAATAATAGAATGTTCCGCTTACCGTTTTGTACATCTTGTACTGGGAGTTGCTCTTGGGGCTGAACAGCTTGTCTGACCCCGACGACACAAACTGCTTGACCATGTAGGTGAGGAGCAGGAAGTCATTGAAGAGGAACCCATAGAGTTCCTTGTTGCTCTTGGTCTTGTACACTTTGCCACTGTGCAGGATCTTCCGTGGCCCCAGACAGTTAGTTAGGGAGTTGAAAATGATCTGCTGAAAGGCGGACAGAAAACACAATGTGACTGGACATGGCAAGGAGGACTACAAGGAGGACCATATATAATGACAGAATGAGGGGAGTTGTAGAACCTCCGTCAGGCCACTACTGCTTTCTGAGTTCTGCTCTGGTAAACTTGCCTGAGGATCAGCAGAACTGCCAGGCAACTGGTATTGTCAGAGCCAGATATACCATAAGGCACTATAGGCATGTGCCTACAGGCGCCTGATGATGAAAAGGCGTCTCATACCTCTCCCTTACACCTCCCTCCTTCCCTATGTACAAGTCCTGAGCGGAGAGTAAATGTGAGATTACTCACCCAGCTCTTGGCATTCCGTTGACAAGATCCTCCTTCAGTTGGGGGCACCTGCAGCTACTTAATACTGAGGGTATCTCTGGCTACCTAATTCTAAGGGACACCTGTAGCTACCTACACCAGACAAGGGAAGTAAGGGAGAAGTGACAGCTGGGTCAGCCAGACCACCTGCAGTGTGTTTCAGCGGGGGTTTGTAGGTTCATGGAGGATGAAGTCTGGAGTGCCAGGACATGTGTGCCTATAGGCTGCAGTGATTTCAAGCCTGGGTATTGTTTTAAAGGAAATAAATACTGTAGCCTCCATATACCTAATTTCAGGTTCCCTTTAACCCTTTCAACAATTTAAAGACTTTCAAGTTTTATTTTAGCACAATTTGTTCTTATTCGTTACATTTTCCTGCTCCTAATGAGCTCTGCTGTAATGTGTATTTATGGCCACTTGTCACTAGGAGGCAGTGTGAGAAAGTAACGGTGGACTTCTGCTTTCAGTTTCTATATTTTCTAGTAGTAGAGAGATCAAAGCATTCCAAAGATTTACTGCCAACAAAAGCAGTGCATTTATCAAACGATGATAGCTCTATTGAAGCTAATAATGGGTTATAAGAAAAACAAAAACGTTTAAACACTTTCAAGAGGGTTGGTAGAGGTATGTCTGAGTACAGTTTCCCGACCTCACTGATCATACTGTTAATGATCAGCGAAATGAGCACCTCTCATGCCACCCCCTTCCCCTCCGTTCCATGGAACAGAGCAGACTACCGAGCAGTGTATATGCACGTGCCATGAAATTAATGTAACGGCCTGCATACCTCAGTTAGTCCTTCACACTGCACATGAGACTGTATCCACTCCAGCCGGTCTGAGTTCTCCTTCTCTCTCACTCCTTCATTCACCTGTGAACACAGCTCCTCTGCCCGCTCCAGGGCGAATTTCAGATTGGCGTGATCTGGGTGGGATTCTGACGTGTTCTCTAAAATCTGATAGAAAGACAGGAATCTTTGTGAGGCTGCTTCACACATTGGGAATAAGACTGAATGATAAGAACTCTGCTGACTACTTACATTCTTTATGATAAGTGGGTATCGGGTGATCCTCTGCATAGGTTTCAGCAGGAAGCTAGACAGTGGCATGCCCTTACACCGAGGGTCTGTGGCCAGTCTCTGAAAAGCAAGTAAAAAAACCCTTAAGTCTTATATATACACCCGCATATAAGCCGACCTGCATATAAGCTGAGGTACCAACTTTTCCCTCAGAAACCAGGAACAAGTGATTGACTCGTGTATAAGACCTCTTCCCCCCCCCCATTCTAGCACTCTCCACAGTAGCCAGGTGTGCATCCATTACAAGTCAACCCTCTTCGGCACAGCCAGATGTGCCCTAGGATCATACAGCTGTGTCTTAAGACACCACCATATGGCGTCAGGCATGAGACACAGCAATTGCCACACAGGAAGAATCCCCGATCATTGCACCACTGACACATTGCTGGATGCTCTGTGCCACATGCCAGGGGACAAAGGTAGTCTTGAGCAGAGCACTCTACACACCATGTTGTAGGAGGATGGGGGCAGATACACAGCAGGGCGCAAGCTGGTAAGAGCAAGATCATAAGTGCACAATCCTTACGCTCCTCTGCCATTAACAAAACCTGCTCCACCATCTGTTCTCTTTTACTGACTCACATATTAGCCGAGAGGGTAACTTTTCAGCACATTTTTTGTGCCAAAAAACGAGGCTTATATGCGAGTATATAGGATAAGTGTATTAACCTCCTTGGCGGTAACCCCGTGTGTGACACGGGGTAAGCCGCCGGAGGGTGCCGCTCAGGCCCTGCTGGGCCGATTTTCATAATTTTTGCTTTGCTGGACGCAGCTAGCACTTTGCTAGCTGCGCCAGCACTCTGATCGCCGCCGGCCCCTGCCCGATCGCCGCTATCTGCTGCGGCGCGGGCCCCCCCCCCCCTCCAGACCCCAGCGCTGCCTGGCCAATCAGTGCCAGGCAGCGCCGAGGGGTGGCCCGGGACTCCCAATGACGTCCCGACGTCAGTGACGTCGGTGACGTCATCCCGCCCCGTCGCCATGGCGACGGGGGAAGCCCTCCAGGAAATCCCGTTCTATGAACGGGATTTCCTGATCGGAGATCGCCGAAGGCGATCGAAGCGGGCGGGGGGATGCTGCTCAGCAGCGGCTATCATGTAGCGAGCCCTCGGCTCGCTACATGATAAAAAAAAAAATTTTTTTTAAAAAAACTGCTGCGCTCCCTCCTGGCGGTATTTTTCATACCGCCAAGGAGGTTAATTGAGGCACTGTACTGACATATAGTAGGATGCAGTAAACCAGGATATCCACTTTTAGAGTAACCTCAATGCTGGTGAAAGCATTTAGTACAGAATGTTTTTGCATGCAATCCATTTTGGAAGCAAATATCTTCCATTAGTTCCAGCTTGTTGTGAGTGTTAGAGTGCAGAGGGTTAATGATTGTTTGTAAATTGACCACTCCCCTCAGTCCCTCTTTTTCAAATTAAATCCTGGGCCTCTGAAAGGATGTGCACAGCTTTCCCTGCTTGTGTGTATATTTCAGCACCCATTGTGGTTTGGCTGCATGCTGTAACTATCTTGCTCTACAATGGTGTGAATAGTGCAGTTTGTCGCTCCCTGGAGATTTTAGACTGATTTATGTGTACATGTTCCTAGAATAATAGAACCTGTCTCAGTGTGGAATTCTGTCTCCTCTGCTCTGCGTGCATAAATGTAAGTAGCGGTAGTGCGGTTCACCTCTTCCATGGCTCCAGCAGAAATCAGAGACCTCCCCTCTCCCTCATGGCTCCCCTAGTGCCAGCTTCTGCTGCCACATCATCAGCAGAAGCTGGCACTAGGGGAACAGTGAAGGAGAGGAGAGGTCTCTGATCATTGCTGGATGAGGTGAGCCATGCTGCCTCTACTTATATTTATGGAGAATACATGGAGTACCTGACATCACGGCGGGTCAGCTGTTCATATATGCAGGCGTTCCTAAGTTGGGGACTGGCATATAAGACACAGACTTTTTCTCCCCATTTTTTAGGGAGAAAGAGTGCGTCTTACGTGCAGAAAAATACAGTAATAATTGTCTGGATTTGCACAAGAGACAGTGTCGAGTCGTAAGGTTGCCTTGCATGCAGTCCTAACACCAGGTTTCAGTTTAAAAATGTCTACTGGTAATCATTCAAGAGCAGATTATTAGAGGAATAATAGATAAAAGACCAACCTTGAGAAAGTCTTTGAATTCTGGTTCATCATCAGTCTTGAATTGCAGGAGAGCGGCACCATTTAGCTGGCAGCTGCAGAACCGGATATAAGCTTGCATGTGGGTCAGTTCTGTTGCCAGAATGTCCCCAATCATCTGAACTGGCATCTTCTCACCCCCTGTCTTCTTGCGTACTCGCAGCGCCCTGCACACAGGATAACATGGACAGATAGTGACATCTCACTACAACAAACAGGCTGATATTCTACATCTGCTGCATGGGAATGGTGATTGCCTTGGCTTAAACTTAGCAGGAAAAGAGTTGAATAGGAAGCCAACACTTGGATAAAAAAAATACAGTGGTGTAAGACGAATTAATCGAAAAGTTTTATACATACCTGGGGCTCCCTCCAGCCCCCTCTGCACGGATCGCTCCCACGCCATCTTCCTCCACCTCCTCCTTCTCCCGGTAGAAGCTCCGTAGGTTTGGCCAGTCGGGGCGCAATGCACGCACCCTGCTGCGCTCCTGTAACAGCACTACTGCGCAGGCGTAGAACTCTCCCAGCCGTGGGAGCTAGATGGGGGGGGGGGGGGGGGCAGACTGGCCAAACTTCTGAGGCTTGTACCGGGAGGAGGAGGAGGAAGACTAATGGGAGAGATCTATGTGGTATGTATAAAACTTTTACATCGATTAGTCTCTGGTACACTTTAAAAGGGGGAAAAAACCTCAGTAACTACTCTTAGGCTAAGTTCACAGTGGGACATTACGCTGTGGTGCGACGATAATGGCACAATGCAAAAGTCGCACATAACCTATTGCATCAACACACATTAACAAGTCTCATATGGCGGATGCGCTATTAAAACCACGGAAGTAATGGATGAGTATTCATTATAGTTTTAATTCGGCATCTGATCCAGGCATTAGTGCGCATATGCAAACATTGTAACGTCTGCAATAGATAGGCTAAAGTGCGCATGCAGTGCGTTAAACCTAACAGCACATTACACCTCAATGCAACTTGTGCACTGTGAATGGCGCATAGGTTTTTCATTGTATGTGCTGTTGTGTGTTATATTTATTTATAATGCGCGACCATAAACATCCCACTGTGAACCTAGCCTTAGTTATGTACATAAAACACCATTTGAAAGCATTCCCAAGTGTTCCCTATGTGTAAAAATGTTTATTTTCACTGCAGAGAGCAGTAGAAGCCTGCTTATCTCTGGTCATCAGCAAAGGCAATGAAGCTCCCTGAGCCTGGATTACGTTGCCAGAGAGCACAGAAAGGGTTAAGCTGCAGTCTTTCCTGTAGAGGCAGAGCCCTGGAGCGCTGAGTCACAGCTGCTGCGAACAGCTTTGCACACTATGATGTAGTTAAACAAACACACACAGTGCAGTGGATTTCTACAGCAACTAAATGTGGAATAAAGTCTTTCATTGTGTGCTGTGCAAGAGTTCGGGTCTATTTTAACTGGGTACCATATATCTTGAGTCAAAGCTTCTCAATTCAATATTTTGCTTTAGTTTTATGTGCGTCTGTTTTCACAAACCAGCCCCAGTGATGTAGAATAAAAAAACGTAATCTAGCAACATAGGTCTCTGAATGAAACTCACTTCATTAGCTTTGTGTTGGACATAATCAGCTCCTTCCAGTTGACAAATATCAATCCCATTTCTGCTTCATTTAGGAACCCCGACTCCGCCATGGGTTTCTGGAACACCTGAAATTCAGAAATGGCAGTGAATGAGACATACGCTCGTCATATCGTTTTCCTATAGACAGCAGATGGGTTCACACCGATTGTATGATAACTGCAGTGTGCACCTGAGATATACAGAGAGTCAGAGATGGGTTAAGATATAATGGAGCTCTAGGCAAGGTAGTAGATTTGGGCCCCCACTTGTGGTCCTTTTGGTAAGCTGAAGTGGAGAGAAGCAAAAGAAGGTGGCAGGTGGGCCCCTTGACACCTGCTAGGCCCCAAGCACCTGCCTAGGTTGCCTGGTGGATGATCCTGCTCTGCAGAGTCACCTACAGTACTGCTCATGGACATTACACAATTTTTCTTCTTTTCTTCCTTCTATTTTTTTCTTTTATGTTCTCTTACATCTATCTAGTAATGGAACGTTATCTGCAGCACTCTAGAATGCTGAACAAATCACAACGCTCACCTTGATAGGGGCTCACAGTGGAGAGTCTCTATCACATGCTAGGCATGTGTTTTGAAGCAGCAGGGACAGCCATACTATTCCAGGATGTACTATGTCAGGGATGCCTCAGGTGGTGTGTTTATAAGGTAAAATGGTGGCCTCTGTATGAGGAGCTGCCTCAGGTGTTTTGTTTACAAGAATGGTGGCCTTTGTATGAGGAGCTGAGCGCGGCTGTATGTCAGGGCTGCCTTAGGTGTTGTGTTTACAAGAATGGTGGCCTTTGTATGAGGAGCTGAGCGGCTGTATGTCAGGGCTGCCTCAGGTGGTGTGTTTACAAGAATGGTGGCCTTTCTATGAGGAGCTGAGAGGATGTATGTCAGGGATGCCTCAGGTGTTGTGTTTACAAAATAAAATTGTGTCCTATGTATGGGGAGCTGAGGGGTTGTATGTCAGGGATGCCTCTGGTGTTGTGTTTACAAGGTAAAATGGTGGCCTTTGTAGGAGGAACTGAGGGGATGTATGTCAGGGCTGCCTCAGGTGCTGTGTTTACAAGATAAAATGATGGCCTTTGTAGGAGGAGCTGAGGGGATATATGTCAGGGATGCCTAAGGTGTTGTGTGTACAAGGTAAAATGGTGGCCTTTGTATGGGGAGCTGAGGGGATGTATGTCAGGGATGCCTAAGGTGTTGTGTGTACAAGGTAAAATGGTGGCCTTTGTATAGGGAGCTGAGGGGATGTATGTCAGGGATGCCTCAGGTGTTGTGTGTACAAGGTAAAATGGTGGCCTTTGTATAGGGAGCTGAGGGGATGTATGTCAGGGATGCCTCAGGTGTTGTGTGCACAAGGTAAAATGGTGGCCTTTGTAGGAGGAACTGAGGGGATGTATGTCAGGGCTGCCTCAGGTGCTGTGTTTACAAGATAAAATGATGGCCTTTGTAGGAGGAGCTGAGGGGATATATGTCAGGGATGCCTAAGGTGTTGTGTGTACAAGGTAAAATGGTGTCCTTTGTATGGGGAGCTGAGGGGATGTATGTCAGGGATGCCTAAGGTGTTGTGTGTACAAGGTAAAATGGTGGCCTTTGTATGAGGAGCTGAGGGGATGTCAGGGCTGCCTCAGGTACGGTGTTTACAAGATAAACTGGTGGCCTTTGTATGAGGAGCTGAGGGGATGTATGTCAGGGATGCCTCAGGTGTTGTGTGTACAAGGTAAAATGGTGGCCTTTGTATGAGGAGCTGAAGGGATGTATGTCAGGGCTGCCTCATGTGGTGTGTTTAGAAAGTAAAATGGTGGCCTTTGTATGAGGAGCTGAGCGGCTGTATGTCAGGGCTGCTTCAGGGGTTGTGTTACAAGGTAAAATGGTGGCCATTGTATGAGGAGCTGAAGCAATGTATGTCAGGGATGCCTCAGGTGTTGTGTTTACAAGAATGGAGGCCTTTGTATGCAGAGCTGAGAGGATGCATGTCAGGGATGCCTCAAGTGTTGTCTTTACAAGGTGAATTGGTGTCCTTTGTATGAGGAGCTGAGGGGATGTATTTCCGGGATGCCTCAGGTGTTGTGTCTCAGGATGGCTTTGGGTGCTCACCACTCACCTCAATGACAAGCTGAAGGTCATCCATATACCGCTCCTCAGTCTGGATCAGCTCATGGATATAGCCCTGCCTCTTCCTCTCCATTGGCTGCATGGTATCCAGTGACTGGAGGTCCGCACACCCTGCAGAAGAAGAAAAGTGGCCCAAGCTGTTTAATATCTTTAAAGAAAACCTGTGCTCGTAAACCAATACTACTACTTATCTATAAGTCTCTAGCCACTTCTCATTCTTTTTCTCAGAACTCCCTTTTGCAAACTGTTGGACACTCATCAACTCTCATCATTTTTTAGCAACGGTTATGAATAAAATTGCTTATTTTTTATTTTGACAATGCTCAAATATAAATTATTTGCTCAGTGTTTGCTCATTATAAAATCTTTCCTTTCCCTGATCTACATTCTGAAATTTATCACAGGTGGCTACAACTTTAATTCTGAAAGGTGATCTCTGAGGAATGTTAGTTTCTGAAAGGTCTTTGCGCAGAGGCTTGCTTGGCAATTGGAAACAGCCATTATTTCCCACAATGCAACAAGGTTCACAGACAGGAAACATTCATGGTCTGGAAATCACTCTGTGGGGTTTCATCACAATATTAGCCATGCCAATGCCACAGATCTATTCAAGAAAAGGTAAACATTTCACATGAGAAGGAGTATCTGCTACTGATTGGGATGAAGTTCATCCTGGGTTAAAGTTCCTCTTTAAGTCATTTTGCTTTTATAACCTCCAATCAGACCGGCTGGTCTACGTTCACCACATGCATCAATGAGCCTTGGGCACCCATGACCCTCTCACCAGTTCACAGGTTGGCCTTCTTTGGACAACTATTGGTGCACATGCTGGACACACACCACAAGCCCTGCCATAGTGAAGATGACACAGTTATCTAGTCAATCACTGCTTCTACTGTTGTGGCTGACCGGTGTCGTATCATATTCCAAGCTTGTGATTGCATATAGGAAGATTTATCATCAGCACGTTATCAGCAGACACCTGCTGTGGTACACAACATGGGCATTAGTCATCTATGATGAAAGTTGTTACATAACCTCTGCTGTCTGGTCCGCCTCATAGCGCTCTGCACAGCACAAGAGTAATTAGTCAGAATTATACAGCCATGAAAGTTTCCAGAGTCCCCGTGAAGTGACATTCAGGAATGCTCTGCAGCAGCTGCCTGATAATTAAAGACTTATTTTTAGTCTGAAGGGGGACAATTAATCTGTCAGCGCATGTTGGTTCCACAACAAAGAAGAAAGCAGAAAACCCATCAAGAAAGTAAAACATTTCACATCTAAAGAGAACAGCGAAAGTTTCTTCTGGTAGTTTAAAGTGGAGCTCTGCCTGAAATAGAGCCACTGTCTAGTTACATGCCAGTATCATTAGGTACAAAAAACTCTCTGCACTCAAAACACTCACATCAAGCTGGAACAGTAGAAGCATTAAAATCAACTAGGTTGCAACTGCAAGATTATGCGGTTTAAAGAAAACCTGAACTGAAAATTAAAAGTCAAAATAAACATACACAAGTCATACTTACCTCCTGTGTAGTCTACTCTTCAATCTATTTTTCCTCTCCTGCGTCCTGTTTGTCCACTGTGATCAATGGAATTCTCCGTCCTCCATTTTGAAAATAGCCATTACCCCATAACAGCTTTCTGGTCAACACACAGTGTAACATTGTAACACAACAAACTGTAACATTGCCCACTTGAGCCATAGGGAAACATGGACACATCAGTTCTCCTCTCAGCTGTAACTGACAGCAACTGATATATAACTGACAGCAACTGAGATATTTCAGTTCTGACAAAATGTTGTCAGAACTGGAATGGATCACCGTAAGAAGAAAATGGTGAGCTTCTGAGAGGAACTGATGGCAAGGTAACTACGTAATGTTCATTTGAAGTTACCTCATGTGTTTATTTTAAATAATTTTACTCAGTACAGGTTCTCTTTAAGAAAGGGAACATTCGTTTCCAAAATGGATTGCATGCAATAGCATTGTGTACTAGACCCTTACACCAGCAATGAGGTTTCCCTGTTATGGTAAGGGTCCCTACTCTACCTGCACCAGTCAGCAAGCAAGCAAGCAAACATTTCTTGCTCATATCCTGGGATTTCCACTGAGGCACTGTCAAGTTCAAAGGGAAAACCTCATTGCTGGTGTAGTGCTATCGCATATAATCCATTTTGGAAGCTAATGTTCCCTTTCTTCAACTGCATAGTCTTGCAACCTACTTGTTTTTAATGCTCCTAGTGTTCCAGCTTGATGTCAGTGTCATGAGTGCAGAGGGTTAGAGTGAATGGGAACCGCTTAAAAAAGAAAAATAAACCAGATATTTACCTAAGGAGAGGGAAGGCTCTGGGTCCTATAGAGCTATAGAGCCTTTTTCCTCTCCATTGATCCTTCGTTCCAGAGTTGGTTCCCTCGGTAGCAGTATTCGACCAAGTTGGTCAAATTCTGCATTCTGCCGCCAAAAGAGGCTTCGGAAGTCTTTGGGAACCCGAGTGCTCCCGAAGACAGGTGGCTCTGTACTGGACATGCGCAAGCACGCTCTCTCTCGCACTTACGCAGGCGCAGTACAGAGCCGCCTGTCTACAAGAGCACTCGGCTCCCTAAGACTTTTGAAGCCTCCTCTGGTGGGGGATTCAAACGGGGTTGCCGACACTGCAACGAGGGCATTGTGAGAGGATCCGGACGGCTCTATAGGACCCAAAGCCTTCCCTCTCAAGTATCTGGTTCATTTTTTTTTAAATTCCCATTAACTTTAATGATTGTACGTAAACTGACCACTCTCCTTTTTCCATTAAAAATCATGGTCCCTAAGCAAACGTATATTGTGGTCTATATAGTACCTGGTAGATTTGCCAAACCCTGCTTCGTTCAAACCTTTCCCCACTCTGTCCAAAATGAACAAATAAGGGTTGCCTAAAGTCAGTCTCTAGCGCTCAGACACACTTTTCTGAGCGCTTTTTGGCCTTCAGAGCTTTCTGAGAGATTTTTAAAAACTGCTCCCATTGACTTACTTTAAAATCACGGTAAAAGCGCCATCACAGTAAAATTACACAATTTTACTGCGATTTTAATTTAAGTCAATTGGAGCATTTAAAAAAGAAAAAAAAAAAAGTTTTCAGAAAGCTCTGGAGGCCAAAAAGCACTCAGAACAGCTCTTATAGTGTGTCTGAGCCCTTAAAGTACTCCTGAACCCGATAATGTTAATACGGTTTTGGTTACTGGTGCCGTGTGACTGGCACACAGCACCATCCTCCACCCTTCAGCGCCCCCTGTAGCCCCTGTTCTGCTCAGTCGTAACCTTCGACTGAGCAGAACGTCGAATATGGGTGGGAAGCAGGGCTGATTTAACACCCGACGGGGCCCCGGGGCAAAGGTAATCCGGGGACCTTATCCCCCAGAAAAATGTCAATACCCAGATGCCAAACCCCCCACTTCCAGAACCCCGACCTCCCTCCAACCTGATCCGCACTAACTAATATATCCGCAAGCAGGGCCCCAGCACAACAGCAGCATTTGTAGTTTACTTGTCCCAGCTGCTGTGCTGGAGCCACTTGCACGTCTTCATTCCACATCCTGTGTGACCGATGGTTACACATATCATGTGACACAGGAAGTGGAATGAATATGGGCAAGCAGATCCAGCACAGCAGCCAGGACAGGTAAACTACAAATGCTGCTGTCGTGCTGGGGCCCCGCTTGCGGATATATTTGTTAGCGCGGATCAATTAGGCAGAAGGTCAGGGGTTCTGGCAGCGTGGGTGGTGGTGGCGCAAGCAGTGTTAAGGCAGGTGCAGGCTGGGGGCCCCAGCAGTGCTCAGGGCCCTGGGGCAATTACCCCCCCTTGCCTTAATGCAAGCACCGGCCCTGGCGGGAAGGAAGTGGCAGTTCTTCCTCCCCTCTGTCCGTCCATAATTCAGCCCCCTCCACTCGCTGCTACAGTTCCCCTAATGATCTGCTGCACACAGCGCGCACTCGGATCACTGTAAGAAGAAAATGGTGAGCTTCTGAGAGGAACTGACGGTGATGTATGTAATATTCATTTGCAGCTACATCATGTGTTTATTTTAAATAATTTTACTCAGTTCAGGTTCCTTTTAAGGTGGCCACTAACGATGCAATCTTTTTCATCCAACTTTATCAAATATATGTAAGCATAAGGGTAAACTGAGTGAATATGCTAAATGGATAATTTAGGCAGTTACCTTATATTACATAGAAATGGTAAGATTTGATGAAAAAGATTGTATCGTTAGTGGCCAGCTTAAGACAGAGAACTTCCCAGAATGTATGTTTACTGAAGACTACTAATGACAGAATAAACAGCGGTACATAGGGATAACAAACCAGAAGCAGGGATTACTTCAGTTATGGATGGCGAGTGCTCTAGGAGTGGGGGATCCAAAAGCATGATTCAAACCTGCACTACGGCCACTTTGGCCTCAATTCACAGAGCTTTATCAAACACTTTATCAAACGTTTGATAAAGTTTTTGATAAAGCTTAGTGAATTGAGGCCAAAGTGTTCCAGCAGGACACTTCCAGCAGGACGTGTAGGCCCAAACCTACACGTGGTTCTGGAAATATAGACATGAATGACTCACAGAATGCTGTACCGCCCCAGGCTCAGCCAGCGTATATCTACAGCCAAGTATCATGAAATACACTGAAATCAGTCTCGGCATGTGACAGGCATCTTATATGAACGTTTACACAGACAATCTCATTGAAACCTTCTAACAAAACAATGATAAGAATGTTGATGCCACCATCAGGAATTTACAAGGCGAGCTACTGAAAGATCTGTCTGCATGGCCATTTTATATGTGCGCTTTGTAAACAATACCACACCCATAATGTCTACTGTAAGCATTTCCTCAATGCTGACATCACCCTGCTGAGGACATGTGCCAAAAGGTATGAAAACCTCACGCAGGGCTACAATCATATCTCCCAACCTTTTGAGATAAGAAAGAGGGACACTTAAAGGTCATCCGAGGTGGAAATAAACTGATGAGAAACAATAATGCATCTATCCTCCTCCTAAAAAATGACTTTTTTTTAGATACCCCACAGTTTCATTTTATATTTAAATCTAGTTTTAAAGTTTTTAATGTTTCATTGTCTCTGCTCAATGACACCTTCATTGAAGTATGCTAGAGCTCAAATCTATAAATTATTGACCCTTTTTTATCTCTTTCCTGCTCACAAAAGCCATTTACTGACAAGAAAGTGTTTTATGGCTGTAATTACTTATCAGTGAGGGTAATGTTATAGTCTGACCTAGTCTGACCCGGTCCTGATCTGGACAGAAACTCTCACTTGCATACCTGATTTTTTTAACTCTTTCAGGCATAGAAAGAAAAAAAGAAGCACAGCCTAGTTATTAGTGTGCTTGGAACTATGCATACATATGTGTATCTCATGTCACCTCAGTTGTCCTTTAAGGCACACCCCTAGTCACACCCTAGACACACATTCCATAAGGATTTCATAAGAAAAATATGTTTAATAATTCAAATCATGCTGGTCCTTTCTATCCTGGTCTATTATGCTTCATATTAACATTGAAAATTAAAAATTGCCTTAATTTAAAAGGATGGGAATAAAGTTTAGAGTCAATTAAACACATCTTTCAGAAGAAAGATACATATGTTAACATATATTTGTACATCAGTCCTGAAAGAGGGAGAGATGAAGAAGGAACAGAGGGACAGAGTCCAAAAGAGGGACAGTTGGGAACTATGGCTACAATGGATAAAAAGAGTAGGTGCTGCACTAAAAAGCCAATCAGGTGCTTTCATTCTCTATGCAGTGCTGGGGAAGGCGGACGGGGGGTGAAAGCTAGATTCTCATTGGCTGCTGCCTAACGATGTCAGAAAACTACAGGGTTCTATATAATACGAGCTGTAATTATGTATAGTTTTGCAATCAGGCTAAAGGGCCACTATTGTGAAAAACTATAATTTAAAATATGCATATGTATAAAATATACATATAAATTATTTTGTATAAAATATACAAAAATATGCAGTATAAAATACACTTTAAAGAGAATCTGTATTGTTAAAATCGCACAAAAGTAAACATACCAGTGCGTTAGGGGACATCTCCTATTACCCTCTGTCACAATTTCGCAGCTCCTCGCCGCATTAAAAGTGGTTAAAAACAGTTTTAAAAAGTTTGTTTATAAACAAACAAAATGGCCACCAAAACAGGAAGTAGATTGATGTACAGTATGTCCACACATAGAAAATACATCCATACACAAGCAGGCTGTATACACCCTTCCTTTTGAATCTCAAGAGATCATTTGTGTGTTTTTTCCCCTTGCAGCTATCTTCCACTGAAGTGTCAGGCTGTTTCTTCCTGCAAACAGCTTTGCCCTTGTCTGTAATTCTTCAGTATGTGAAAGCCCAGCCAGCTCAGAGGAGGATTTATCCAGCTTGTAAAAGATAATAGAGAAGAGAGAAGCTGCACTAATCTAAATAACACACAGACAGTGTGCAGAGAGGGGCCGGGAGGGGGGAGATGCATCACAGAACCACAACACTGAAGAACTTGGCAGCCTTCCAGACACAGGCTGACAAGTCTGACAAGAGAGAGATAAGTTGATTTATTACAGAGATGGTGATAGTAGAACGTGCTGCAGTAAGCCAGAACACATTAGAATAGCTTTTGGAACTTGTAGGATGATAAAAAACAGGATGCAATTTTTGTTACGGAGTCTCTTTAAGTAAAAGAGTAACTATAGGGAAAAAGTGGCCGCCTAAGGGATACTTACGGTACCTTCGGGAGGGGGAATCCTGTGGATCCTGCAGAGGCTTCCCCCTGATATCCTCCAATGGCCCCGCCCTGAGACCCCCCCCCCCACACACACACACACAAAAATGTGCTTGTCGACAGCTTGCACCTGTGCAGTAGCAGAAACTAGATTGGGTCCGTGTTACGGCCACCGTTCAGGCATCTTATCGCTTGGTCAGCTTGGCTGAGAAGGTTGGGGGAAGCCTCACTAGGATTCAAAGCCTTTCCCCCTCCCAAGTATTCCAACTCCATTGTAGCAAACCTTATAGGTTTGCTTCAACAAACAAACAAACAAACACAGAATATTTATATTGCGCTTTTCTCCTCCCAGACTCAAAGCGCCAAATCTGCAGCCACTAGGGCGCGCTCTATACACAGAAGCAGTGTTAGGGAGTCTTGCCCAAGGTCTCCTACTGAATAGGTGCTGGCTTACTGAACAGCAGAGCAGGGATTCAAACCCTGGTCTCCTGTGTCAGAGGCAGACACCTTAAAGGAGTTATCAGCCTAAATTAAGAAAATAAGCGCTACTTACCCGGGGCTTCCTCCAGCCCCAAGCTCCCTGCATGTCCCTCACCGCAGCTCTGCACGCAGCCGTTCGCCGCAGCTCCCTCCCGGTCCCCGGCGATGATGTCAGGCCGACCTCCAGGTTGGCCTGTACTGCTCCTGCGCGAGCAGCGCTGTCAATCACCGCCACGTGGTCAATCACTGCCACGTGCACTGGGCCTCAGTCAGTTTTTTTCTGAGGGTTCATTCATTTTCTTTCATAATTCAGGAAAAAGTTACAATCAATTGGAAGAATGAATCATAATTATCAAATTGAAAAAAAAAAAAATCTTAAAAATGGTATCATGTGTAGCCACCTTAACAGCAGGTTGTAAAAATCTGACAGATCTGACTGGTTTTGGAGTAGTCCGTCTCCTCATGGGGTATTCTTTGTTTATTTTTTCCTAGATTTTCAATAGCACTTACTCAACGGCAGTTGCTCAGTCCAAGTGACAAAATAGTGTGCCATCAAGAAGGGAGGCTGCCATCCTTCTTTACATCCTTTCCAGGAAGTGCTTTTATACAGAATAATAAAGAGCTTGAGAATCCCTCATGAGGAGATAGACTAGTCCAAAACCTGCGTCAGATTTTTATTACCTACTGTAAGTGACGACAACATCAGCATAAGAGTCCTGTGCATGCGCGGTTCAGTCTTAGAGGAGTCTTAAACTGGCCGGCAGGGTGACCACAGCAGCCGAAGCCACCGGATTACCGGAGCCAAGACCACAGAAAAGACCAGGATGCTGCCGGGGGACCTCGCTGGGCTATGGGGGCTGGAGGAAGTCCCTGGTAAGTCCAAATTACATTTTTATTCAGAACTCAGGATCCCTTTAATTTTAATGTGGGAGAAATGTACTTTTAATGCATACGAATGTATTTTAAATTTTTTACATTTTTATGACAGTGGTCCTTCAAGAGATACAGTTGAATGCATTGTGGGAGAATCGAAAAGTTGCACTGAAAGGTTGTACTGTGATGCGACAAAACCAGTGAAGCACAAGGTAACATTAAAAGTATGCTTCACTGCACTGTAAACATGCAGCATGCAGTGCATTGTTCTGACAGAACCCACCACACCACAGTGAAAGCCCCAAAGCAATATCATTGCAGCGTGTTGGGATGCAATGATATAGTACATCGCAATGGAACTCAACGTACATAGTGTGCACAGAGCCTTAAAAGTAAGTCTAGTTGCTTGTGATGTCTCAAATACGTTGTCCTTTCTCAACACTTTTGGTAAGGTGTTGAGCCAACTGCATATACTAGAAAAGAATCCCCGCCCCAACGTGCAATCCCCAGCATCACGCTTGCTAAACCACTACACTACATTCTAAATTATTATGCAAACTAGTAGACCTAACGGCTCTAGGTCTCTCTCACAGCCGCATGTCCGCTCGCCACGTGCGCACCTGCCCGCACCTCCTGGCCCCGTCCCCCTCCTGTCCCAACGGCTACACATGCGCCGTAGCCAAAACACACGGGACACAGGGACAGGAGGATGACGCAGGGAAAGGTAGAGTTTTATTACTGTATATTCCTGCATATAAGACTACTTTTTAACCCTTGAACATCTTCTGAAAAGTTGGGGGTCGTCTTATATGCCGGGTGTCATTGATGCGGGGTGATACGCCCTATCCTGTTACTGCCTCTCAGATCTCCCTGCTGAGGGAGCGCAATCTGTTCTTCCATACCGCTCTGATAAACAGGTAGACAAGGAGAGCTGACCAGAGTTGACCAATGCAACAAGTCAATTGACTATATACTATTATGTACTGGGTAACACATACAGTACAGCACCAGTATCTGTTCATACAGAGCACCAGTACATGATTTTTTAATTTTAATTTGGTGTGCGTTGGAAGAGGGGTAGTCTTATACGGCGAGTATATCCCAAACTCTATATTTCAACTGGAAAAGTTGGGGGGTCGTCTTATACGTCCAGTCGTCTTATACGCCGGAATATACGGTACATAGGATTGTATTTAAGTGTCAAAGATTAAATATTTTGTTTTCCAATTAAACTCATGGATGGTATTGTGTCTCAGGGCTCTTTTGAACACCGAAATCAATCTCTCTGCTGCCAAAAACAGTAAAATAGTTGAATGCCTTGGACAAGGTATGAAAACCTTTATATTTCACCAAAACTTGAAGTGTACCAGAGTTGTCAGCATAGTAAGATTCGATACTTACCCGGGGCTTCCTCCAGCCCTATTAAGCACGTGTGAGTCCCTCGCCGTCCTCCTGCGGTCTGCTGTTAAGCCGCAAACAGCCCCGGTAACTGGTTCAGTCGCATCAATCAAGGTCTTCTGCGCATGCTCGGGAGGTCTGTGCATGCGCAGAAGGCTCCAACTGACACGACTGAGCCTGTTACCGGGTCTGATTGCAGCTGAACAGAAGACCACGGGAGGATGGCAAAATACTCACATGTGCTTATGGGACTGGAGGAAGCCCCAGGCAGGTATCGAAATCTTACTATACTGACAGCTCTGGTTCACTTTAACCTGCCTGGCGTTCTGATAAGATCGCCAGGGAGGCTGCGGGAGGGTTTTTTTTTAATAAAAAAAAAACTATTTCATGCAGCCAACTGAAAGTTGGCTGCATGAAAGCCCACTAGAGGGCGCTCCGGAGGCGTTCTTCCGATCGCCTCCGGCGCCCAGAATAAACAAGGAAGGCCGCAATGAGCGGCCTTCCTTGTTTTGCTTCCCTCGTCGCCATAGCGACGAGCGGAGTGACGTCATGGACGTCAGCCGACGTCCTGACGTCAGCCGCCTCCGATCCAGCTCTTAGCGCTGGCCGGAACTTTTTGTTCCGGCTACGCTGGGCTCAGGCGGCTGGGGGGACCCTCTTTCGCCGCTGCTCGCGGCGGATCGTCGCAGAGCGGCGGCGATCAGGCAGCACACGCGGCTGGCAAAGTGCCGGCTGCGTGTGCTGCTTTTTACTTGAGCCAAATCGGCCCAGCAGGGCCTGAGCGGCAGGCTCCGGCGGTACTGGACGAGCTGAGCTCGTCCAGACCGCCCAGCAGGTTAAGCATGATCATCATACTGTTAAAAGATTTGTGGCTGACTCAGAGCACACACAGGTTTGTGCAGAAAAAAGTAAAATAAGGAAGGGTTCTGCCAAACAAATACATCAGATTAAGAAAACAACTGCTAAAATGCCATAAAAAAAGCAGCAAACTCATACTTCAACCTGATGTTGCCTCTGGAGTCCCGAAAAATTCAAGTGCAGGATTCTCCAGAGGATTTCAGTGCAAAAAAACTTCTATTCAACCATCGCTAACCTAAGCTCACAAGCAGAAACAACTGCAGTGAGCCCAGAACTACAAGACAACCAATTTTAAAACAGTCTTGGTTACTAATATGTGCCATGCAACTCTTCATGGTCCAGATGGATGGTGTGGTGAGTAGTGGTTGGTTAACAGCCACAACATCCCAACAAGGCTGCAATGTCAACAAGGAGGTGGCGGAGTAATGTTATGGGCTGGAATCATGGGAAGAGAGCTGTTTGGCCCCTTTAGGGTCCCTGAACGTGTGAAAATGACCTCTGAAAAGTATGTAAAGTTTCTGACTGACCACTTTCTTTCATGGTACAAAAATAAGAACCTTCATCTTCATGTATGCCATGGTACCATCTCATGCTGCAAAGATTACCTTTGCGCCATTGGCTGCTATTGATAAAAGGATAGATACTCATGGTGTGGCCCCCATCCTACCCTGACCTCAATCCTAATGAGAACCTTTGGCGCAACCTCAAGCAAAAAAGATCTATGAGAGTTGGAGGCAGTTTAGCCTCCCAGAGCTGCTGTTTGGATGTATTCTGACATCCTGCAAAGAAATTCAAGCAGAAACTCCCCAGAAACTCACACGGTCAATGGATTAAGAATTGTAAAGCTACTATCAAATAAGGGGTCCTTGATTCATATGTAACTTGACCTGTTAAGATGTTTTTGATTAAATAACTTTTTATTCTAGTAAATATGACCTCTTAATGCTGCAAATTCAACAAATGACCAAATTGTTGAACAATTTTCAGTTCTTAACTACCTATAAAATATTTTGAAACTCTGTTGTGCATAGCTTAGAACAGTGCATTCTAAGCTTTTTATGTTTGAAAAACATGTCGTTATTATTAGGAGAAGTATAGAGAAGTGGGACTCCAGCACTCTTGGGTTACTCAGACAGGGGACCAGACATGCCCTTGTAGCTGGCTAGACTGTAGGAGCGTTGTTCCCTATAGAAAGTGTGCTCAAGCAGTGGATACAATACTGTTCTTTGTGCGGGAGAGAGAGAGAGGGGACAAAGCTGGCACTGCAGTTCAGGAATTTATTGTTGCACATAAAAAAACTTAAAGTCACCGGTGATGGGCAATGCAGATAGTGGCTAGGTGGGCGCCAGATCAAAGGCCTCCTCAGACGACCATTTCTCGCCGCTGGCACTTCACTGAGAAGCTAAAGGGGCATACAGACATGCGACTAAAGTCGTTGGTAACGAACGACTAACGATCGTTTATAACGACGATCGTTACAAAATAACCGCTAACGATCGTTAAGGGTAACGATCAGCGACTGAAGTCGTTGCAAACTGGAAATCCGTCCTGGCGGATTTTTTGTAACGACGATCGTTAGCAAAAGTACGTGTGTATGCTGATCGTTACAAAAACGATCGTTCGTTAAGTACCGTACATGCGCAGACAGAGAGAGAGAGACAGAGAGATGTATATAGATATATGTATATATATATATATATATATATATATATGTATATATAGATGTAGATAGATGTATATAGATAGAGATATATCTATCTATATCTCTCTCTCTCTCTGTGTATGTATATATATATATATATATATATATATATATATATATATATATATATCTGTACGCAACTTCCTCTTTCCTACTGGCCATTAACAATGACGTTCGTTCCGGGTTCATTGATCTGAATAACGTTTAGCATAATAGATGCGCTGCATCATACGTTCGTCACTTCCGCATCGTTCGTTCGGAAACGATCTGATCGTTTGCCACTTTCAACACCTCTTTACTAACGACCTTTTCATTTCTCTCCTTAATTGATCGTTCGTCGTTGCTTACGAACGATCGTTATCGCATGTCTGTACGTAGCGTAAGTCTTTCAGTAACATTCAAATTATACTCTGATGGTTGATTACTCAAAAATTATGCTGACTGCCACTTGCATCAGCTATTTAGGGAAATCACAGAAAAATATGATTTTCATAATAATTTTGAACGCAGTATAAACATGTTCTACTGGTGGTTCGAAAAGAATCTTCCAAACACCGGCCAATCACCAAAACTTGGTTCCCCCTGCCACCACCTCTATCCAAACCAACTCAGGTCTCCCAGTCCCACTAACGGTAGATAAGGGGTTGATTCAGAAACTTCTTTGCAAACTGGACCCATAGAAGGCTCAGGGCCCAGATGGTATGTCAACACAGTTGCCTAAAAACCTGCACGTCACAGCTAGCCCCTGTTCTCTCCACCCTGCTCTCACAATCCCTGGGGGAACGCAAAGTCTCCTCCTGCCTAAAGAACTCCACTATCATCCCAGGTGCTGCAGATTTCAGCAACTACAGACCGATCACGAACACCTGAAATGTCATGAAGCTCTTTGTAAGGCTGGTCCTGTCACACCTGAAAATGTCCACCAACGACCAAACTGTCCCTCTCCAGTTCTCCTACAGAAACAACAGGTCAATTGACAATGTTGTTAACATCAGCCTGGACAATATTCTGTCCCATCTGGACAAACTGGACACTTATGCCAGGATTCTCCTCCTCGACCTCCACTTCATTTTAAACACTATCAGCCCCAACATCCTCTATAATAACCTGATACAACTCAACATGCACCCCACCCTCTGAGCAAGGGTGAAGGACTTCCTTAAAAGTAAGAAGTTTTGAGTTAGGATGATGGCAACATCCGACACGGTACTCTGCTGGACTTCCTTACAAACAGTAATACCTTCACCTACAGTGTGCAAACCACCAACACAGGCGCTTTCCAAGGTTGTGTCTTGATGCCAATCTTATTCTCCCTATTTACCAACTTCAACCCCTTACATAACGACTGTCAAGGTGATCAAGTTCGTGGATGACACCACCATCATAGGCCCCCTGGACAACAGCAGCGAATGTCCTGCCACCAGGAGATTGACTGGATCTGCAACTGGTGTAACAACAATAAGCTTGTGCTGAACTCAGCGAAAACAATTGAACTGACCATTGAATTCAATAATAATCCCCCTGAATTCGCCCCCCCCCCCCCCCAGTTCTTACTGAGGGCTCCGAAATTGCCAGATTGCCCAGCGCCTAAATCCTGTGTACCACCATCTCCAGCAACCTAAAATGGAAAGTGAATGTCTCCAAAAAGCAGAAAAAAGCCCTACCATTGAGTCGATTTTCTGCTCCTCCACTAGGGACAAGCACAAGCTACAGAGAGTCATCAAAGCCGCAGAGACGATCATTGGAACCTCCCTCCCATCTCTAGACCTTCTATACTTCTCAAGACTGTAATGCAGGGCAGCGGGGATTGCAAACGACACATCCCACCTCGGACACTGCTACCTTAACCTACTCCCACTTGGTTGCTGACTCAGGACCATTTCCACCAGGACCTCCATGTCCAGGAACTCTTTCTTCCCCCAACCTGCCCTGGCCCTCCACTCAGGCCGTCCCCCCCCCCCCACAAACTAGCTTTCTCCTCTGTGCAATGTAAAATGTAACTAACAATCCATGGAAGAAGTGAAGTGTAAGTTTTTTGTTTTTGTTTTACGTTTTAAAGGGAAGGTCCAAGCAAAATTAAAAAAAATGAATTTCACTTATCTGGGGCTTCTACCAGCCCCATGCAGCCATCCTGTGCCCTCGTAGTCACTCACTGCTGCTCCAGTCCCCCACTGGCAGCTTGCCGACCTCGGAGGTCGGCAGACCGCATTGCGTACATTTTTACGCATTCCCGCTAGCGCAGGAACATTAACACATACATTTGTACGCGTTACTGGTTCAATGCGTACATTTTTACGCGTTGCACCACTAACGCGTAAAAATGTATGTGTTAATGTTCCTGCACTAGCGGGAATGCGTAAAAATTTACGCAATGCGGCCCGCCGACCTCCGAGGTCAGCAAGCTGCCAGCGGGGTGGAGCAGCAGTGAGTGACTACGAGGGCACAGGATGGCTGCATGGGGCTGATAGAAGCCCCAGGTAAGTGAAACTCTTTTTTTATTTTGCTTGGACCTTCCCTTTAAAGACAATCAAAATGCAGACTAAGATGGAAAATAATAACACTAAGTTATAAAATGCAGTGTGCACTTGAGAATATTTTATCCTTCTGTCTCAATAAAAGTAAAGTTTCCCTTTAACAAATGAAAGTTCAGCACTAATGCAATAGAATAACACTGGGAAAATGGAATTAAATTATGGAACAAAATAGGGAACCATTCCCAAAAACACAGCAGTGGTGAGTGCCAAGGTTTGATTGAGGTCGCCCCTGGAGTACAGCAAGAGTAAAGGATCCTACACAGGGTTACCCTGGAGAAGGGTGGGCAAAGGTGTCCATTCTTTTTTACATAGCCTCAGGCCCCATTCACAGTTTTTATAATTCATGTGTGTTGTAGGTTTATGCAATTTCATGTTTGTCACTCTAACATATTTCAATGACATCGCATTTTTTCTGTCAGATTCTTTTCACATAATTTTTGCAATTCTCCTCAATTTTAGGCCGCGGTTACAGTGGGAGCTGTGTTGCCTTTGCTGTAAAAACAGGAACACAATGCAACAAAAAGTTGCACCATGCATTATGCAACCATTGCCTCTCATATATAAAAGCATATACACAATGAAATGTATGCTTTACTGCCACTATTAACGCGCACTTTATACGGTAACAATGCATGCACTGCGTTGGGATACTGTAGACTGCTGGAAAGCATTGCACTAACTCTCTATTGACTCTCTATTGCAATGCAACGTTATGAGTTAAGATGCCTTCGTAAAGTCACACAATGCTCCACTGCGAAAGGGGCCTTAAATGATGATGTGCTTTTTATTGTGTGCAATGTGTTGTTAATTCATATTTATTGCAAGTCAATGGGAACGCAGAAAAATCACATACTATTTTACAGTCAATTAAATGCTTTCTCATGAAAATTAACATTTTTGGTATGCATGAAAAAAGTCACAAACCACAAATTTTTAGAAAAACGCACTAAAAAAAATAGCAAAATTGCAGATGAAAAAAATCAAAGGAAAAAAAAAAATCAAAGGAAAAAAAAAATCTAAAAAATCAAAATCACAAAACACATATTTGAGTATGCAGAATTCACATGGATTAGTGTGAATGCTGCCTCCTACCTCCCACAACCTCAATCCAGCTACAGGAAGTATTAACTTGACAACCCACCAAGTCCACCTCAAAACCACTGAACCCGGGGCCTTCTCAATCAAAACTGAAAAACCACCTGTTTAGCATGGCATTTATGATTACATAACTTTCACTATGTAATACATTGCAAACTGCAACTATACAGTATATTGATCTGAGACAAGTGTACACATTTTGAGTCCTATGGGAGAAAATCTCTTTACAAATGTTTTTGTTATTATTTAGAAAAAGGTTATAATGCATTGTTCCCCAAACCTGTCCTCAAGGCATTTCCAACAGTACATGTTTTACAGGAACCCACACACAATCACAGGTTAGGTAATTAGTGTTGCAGTAGAGCTGATTGACTACCTCTGTGGATTTATACAAAACATGCAGTGTTGGAGGACCTTGAGGACAGAGTTGGGGAACACTGCTTTAATAAGCACATATGTAATCTACCCTTTATAGATGTGAAGAGAACTTCAGCACTCTAGGATCCTAGGTGCAATTCTCACCAGAGACTATTTACACAAAGTATTTCAATGGTCAGATGCATAACTATGTGGTGGCTTGGGGCTGTGGTGTGTGTCTCGAACATCTTACTGTCACTCCTAAAAAAAAAAAAAGGCGGGGGGGGGGGGTATTGTATGGTTGGTACATCATGGTGGCCATACTTATTATATGAATGTTGTCCAGATGCTTTAGTTTCCTACCATATTCCAAGAGCATACTGGTAGAACAATTGGTTTCCCCACAAATTCACCGAAGACTGTGGCAGGGACTTTAAACTGAATGCCCTGCTAGAAAACATTGAGTGACTAGAACTGTGTAATGCACAATACTGGAGATCAAAAGAATAACCCTTCATTTATCTCTGTGCTAGGATCAGAGACAAAGAAACTGGCCTACATCTATCTTTCTGCTAGCCTCGGGTCACACCTGACAGATAATTTGACAAACAGCCTCGCCATATCCACGCCGAAATTAAACAGGTACTTACAACTGTTGAGACTTGTTCTTGAGCTTCTAAGATCGCTGCCAATGCCATTGCACAACAAACGGAGTGCCTCCCTCTCCTTCAATATGAGGGGATTAGCGTTCAGAGACCTGCGATACATTTCATCACCGTCGTCGTCTACTCCCATACAGAACATCTGCTTCATAGTATGATCTGTTGTCCTCCTCCTCATACTACATTACCATCACATGGAGGATGATGTTCCCAGATACACGGAAGATGCTAGCACGATGTCCCAACACTCAATGTATGCATGAATCACGTTCACCTGTGACAGGCCCGGACAATGAATGTCCTCACGGCATCTTAAACGTGATGCCTCAGTCATTCCTCATACTCCAAGAATACCGGACATTCTAAACAGTGGCATTTACCTCCAGCATTCCCGGGGAAAAACTGACTCACCTGTGCCAGCCATCCATCAACTTTCCAGTGAAAGTGGACTAAAGAGGCACTTCAAAAAGGCATTTAAGATGTCCTCTATTCTTAAACATTGACATGAAATAAATGTACTCGCATGATATGTATGACAGACAGCCAGGGGAACCAATTATTGAAATTTCTTATTCAAGTAAACGGCCACTGTTCAACCTATTAACAGCCACAAATGAGTCCTCACTGCACTGCTTTTGTCTTCAGCCAGCAGAAATCATGCTGTAAATTCTTGGGTTGCTTAGATCTCTCTCTCCTAAGCAGAAAACATAGAAACTGAAAGCAGAAGTCCTCTTTTATGGTCACGCTGCGCCCTAGTGACAAGTGGTCGTCATAAATACACATTACAGAAGTACTAATTAGAAGCTAAGAAATCTAACAAAGAAGACATCAAAAAGTGCTAAAATAAATTGGCCTGGAGCACTTGCAAGCTTCTAAATAAATTAACCGCTAATGGGTTAAGGAAGAAGTAATCAGGGCGGGACAGGGAAGAGGGTGCAGCAATGCAAATGGAGAGGGGTGACTCCTCTCTCTCTCTCTCTCTCTCTGAGCCCGTGACAGACTACAAGAGCACAGCTTCTAGATACAGATAAGTAGTTCTGATTTAGGGGGGGGGGGAGAGAGAGATGTTTATAACTGTCTGATATGTCAGTCAAAGCAGGATGCAACCAATGCTCTTCATACTGTTGTATATGCCAACCATAAATTAGCTGAGTGTCGCTGAAAAAATCTTGCTATCGGGTTTGTAAACAAGACCAAAGCACCAGTGCCTTTTCTCTGGTAGTTCACCATCTCCACCTCTTCAAACAACCCAGCAGAAACGACAATAAGGAGACTTTACCATGAATATTTTCAAGCTCTCATTTATGGATTGTTAGATGCACACCATGTTTCAGGAACCATCCCTTTCCTTCTCTTAATTACCACACCCACTCAGAGTGGGTCCTCCCATTAGGCCATGTGACCAAAGTCTTTCAGCTCCTGGTCATGGAGCGTCTTTATTTGTTAGCATGGGTTTCCTTCCAAGACTCAAAAGTCATACTAGTTGGTCAACTGACGTCATGAAGTTACCACGTGTGCACGCTTTTGGTGGGCATGTAAAACAAAAGCAGGCATTTTATCCACATAAATCCCGGTGCTGGTTTTCATTTTCCCATGTTGGGTTCACGCCACTCCAATGAATGCAGTTCTCAATGTGGAGCTGTAAATATGCAGGCACTGTAGATATCAAACTAGGACCCCATGTGCTGCCCCACCTGCCTGTACTAAGATTGCACACTTATCGTAAGCCCAGCTTTGGTCATCTGTGCAGACATAGGATGTTTTCCACATGGAGCGCTTCTCAGCTGTAAGCCATTTTGTTCTTTTTTTTTGTACATATGAGTTTGGGATTGGGAGGTGTTTGGGTACTTTCACAGTGACACATAGTATTGCAATGGACAATATAATTGCATAGCAACCGCAATGCTATTGTACTATAATGCTAATGTACTATAAGTTCACATTAGTGTGTTCAATTGAAGGTAAAGAGGCGCCCTGGTTGAAATAAAAGCATCTAAAAACAGCTTAAAATCGAGGAAATAATATGAGGTGGCTTACCTAAATAACGAAATCCTTGTATATGACAAAAGATTTTTATTTAGCACAGGCAACGCGTTTCGCGGGTCCAAGCCCGCTTCATTTGCCATATCGACTTGTTCATTTGGCACTTTTATTGGCCTGATGAAGCGGGCTTGGACCCGCGAAACGCGTTGCCTGTGCTAAATAAAAATCTTTTGTCATATGCAAGGATTTCGTTATTGAGGTAAGCCACCTCATATTATTTCCTCGATTTTAAGCTGTTTTTAGATGCTTTTATTTCAACCAGGGCGCCTCTTTACCTTCAATTGTGCATAGCTATACCCCCAAACAATCTGTGTTTGAGGGGTGGTGACAGACCACCTGTGGGTGCCCCACAGTGGACACCTGTCCCTACTTTTTCAAGGAGAGCGACCACATCCAGGTCCCGGCTGGGACTACCCCGAGTGGAGTCGGGTTTATGGTCTCCACCTGCTTCCTACGGTTGGTTGCCCTTGCAACCTCCTTTTGTGAGTAGTAATTTATTGAAATTTCTTTTTTCAATTGCATACTAATATACTACACTATTGGGCTCCCGTATTTGTCTCCTATATTTTTTTCCCTGCAAGGTGCTGAGACACCCCCACTACACTACATTAGTGTGTTAGCAGGGCAGTGCAAAGGTATCCATCAGGTACAGACATGTACAAGGCCAAACATAACTAGGCGGTGTGCCTTTTTTGCCTAAAACGTTAAACATTTAGGTACGCAATTGACAGTTTCTCTACGTAGCTGGACTAAAGAGTAGTCACACTGATCAGGCTTTACAGCCACAAAACGCTTTCTTGGAAGTGCAGGGGATAGATTAAAAAAAAAGGTCAATACGGTAGAATCTTGTTATAGAAAACGCTGATATTGTGAACCTCTAGCTATAGTAAATTCAATGCTCAGGTCCCAGCAACTCTGTTTAAATACACTATATGTACGACCAATTCTTATATAGTAAACTTCTGATATAGTAAACTACTTTTCCTGGGCCCCCATGAGTTTACTATAAAGGGATTCCACTGTAGTTACTTTATAGTTTAGCTGTCTGAGACACTCGAAAACCTGAGCAGAGACTATCAAACATTTAATCTACTTTAAGTTTTTTTCTTCGCAAACACTCAGCAGCTGTATTAGCCCAGACCCAACCATAAAACTTGGCTTCATCAGGACCTTCCCAATGTTGGGAGTGATTTGCATTATGATTTGCTATTATAAGTTTCTATATCTTTATTAAACCATATCTATGCCTAATCTCTATAAAAATAAAAGCTCTTTGAATAGGACTAACCGCTACTCACTCGACTTCCAACAGGCACCCTCTAACACACTTCACCATCCAATTGTTAAAACAAACTATCTCCCCCCCCCTCATACTACATACACCCCCCCTCCCCTACCACATTCATTTATCCACGCCCTTGTCTAACATTCTTCACTCATTCCCGCAACTCCTACGCCCCCACACAGCTATCTCTACTGTTATATAACATATCCATCTCCCCATCCTCATCGGACATATTCAGTATTCATACACTCCGCTCCCACACACATCTACCGCAGTCATCACCAATCATCAACTTTCAATTTCCTGTCTTGTGTAACCCCCCCCCCCCCACCCCCCACACATCTACTAAAAGTAGACAGTATCCCTTTGTTTATTAAGGCCATCAAGCCTTGCCCAATTTAAAACAATACTTTTTAAGTTTTTGAACATAAAATAAAACCAAGCGATATCAGTTTACTTTCACCTTGGGTTCACTTTAAGCTAGGTTTTAATTGTGAGAGAGACAGGGGTTTAAGTCAGGTTTTTATTGGGTGTAGGTCTTAAATAGAACCCAGGGCAGATTTTCTAAATCTTAATTGAACACAGAGGCATGTTCTCTACACAATGACATGCCTCTATGTCCTTCTGGTTACCCCCCCCCCCCCCCAAATAGCTACAGGCTAGCAACAATCTGCTTGTCGCTAACCTTCTGTTTGTAAACAACACCTGTGCCTCCCCCGCCTCCTCCATTTCATGGCTCTCATCTCTGCCCCCTCGCTCCCCGCCTTTGTAAGCTTTGTCCAATCGGAAGCTAAGCCGCGACCCAGGCAGTACTTCCTTAGCTTCCAATTGGAGGAAGCTTACAGAGGCGGGAGCCATGAAATGGAAAAGGCAGGGGAGGCGCACAGTGATTGACAAGTTGCAGGTAAACAGAAGGTTAGCAACCAGCAGATTGTCGCTAGCCTGTCCCTATTTTAGATGGGGGACAGCAGAGCCCAAGGGGGACTGGCGGCGGCACCAGGACACAGAAACATGTCATTGTGCAGAGAACATGCCTCTGTGTCCTGTTAAGATTTAGAAAACCTGCCTTGGGTTCTCTTTAAGCGCATCGTTGCAAAAGAAAATAAAGTCGACGCCAAAATGTGGGAGTTAAGTCTATCAGTAAAGGGATTTCAGTACCGTCACCAATGTGAGTATCCAGATATACCGGTAATCTGTAAAATGCCACATAACTTGCTGTTTTGCATAAATGAGACATGGACAACAATATGTATCCCTTTGTTAAATACATTTTCTATGATGCCAAACTGGAATCCTTAATATTCCCAAGAGATCACAAACATTTGTACCACTTTATTTTTAGCCTTCTGCTCACATAAAGGTCAGTGTGTTAGATGTAGGGAGACAGGATATAAGAATATAAAAACATCAAGCTGTCCTCTCAGGATTACACGCACTAAACAAGCATATTGACATACTTTTCTAATTATTCAACAAGCAGTCGCACACAAATGAAATAATTTGCTGTTTACTGACAAATCATTCTGAGTCACTTTAGAAATATGACAGTACATAACAGCGTATGAACAAGACAGGCTCCAGCCCTGGACTTGATGAAAATTATTTCAGAATGAAAAATGGGATTTAGACTTCTCACAAACACAAACATGGCAAAGCTACCATATTATATTGTTTTGCTGGGTATAGCACACTGAAGTCATACATTAAATCTTTCCTACCACAGGTTTTTCCCCTAAAAAAAAACCACAGCAATTTTCACATTTCACACTCCTCCCATTCATTTGCCAATAACTTTATCGCTACTTATGACAGCTAAACAATCTATATATTGGGTGTTTCTTTAAGTGGTAATTTTTGCTACGATGTATTTTATTTCTTACGCATTTTAATCGGAATAAGAAGAAAACAATTTAAAAAGTAATTATTTCTCAGTTTTTAGCAATTATAGTTTGAAATAGTGAAAGTGCTGACACCACATTCCTCCCTAAGGCATCAGGAATTCTTTATTTCGCCAAGCATGACTAGGTCATGCCCGGAGTTGGTTTTGGCACAGTACATATAGCTCAAGAAGAGACAACGTTAGGTAGCATAGAGCAGCAGAACAGAGTTAACACTACACTTAACCGGTTCGGCCTATCTGGACGAGCTTTCTCGTCCAGATAGGCACTGCTGCTGTCGCCGGCTCGTGCGCGCGATCGGGCGCGACCCCCGCTGCCTGCCGCTAGCCCCCCAATCAGTGAATGGGAATATAATTCCCATTCACCAATCTAACTTCCCTGCAGAAATACCGACGCTTTCTCTCCAGAGAGCGCAGTATTTCTGCCCCCAGGAAACTTCTCCCCAGCATTTTATTTCCTGGATGCGAGATCGTTCGCATCCAGGACTTTTTTCACTGTGGCCATCTTGTGGCCAAATGGTAAACTGCACCCACATACATTTTTAATAAAAAAAAAAAATATTTTACATTTAAAATTAGCAGTTTCCCTCCCACACCAAAAATTACCCACATACACTTTTTTTATTAAATAAAAAAAAAATTACAATTAAAAAATCAAAAAAAAAAAACCAACATAAATAGTTACCCAAGGGTCTGAACTTTTTAAATATGCATGTCAAGAGAATATGTTATTATATTATTTAAAATTATAAGCTTATAAATAGTGATGGACGCAAATTGAAAAAATGCACCTTTATTTCTAAATGAAATATCGGCACCATAAACTGTGATAGGGACATCGTTTAAATGGTGTAATAACCGGGACAGATGGGCAAATAAAATACATGCGTTTTAATTACGGTAGCGTATATTAATTTCAAACTACAATGGCCAAAAACTGAGAAATAGTGAATTTTTTCCGTTTTTTTCTTAGTCTTCCTGTTAAAATGCATTTACAGTAAAGTGGCTCTTAGCAAAATGTACCCCCCAAAGAAAGCCTAATTGGTGGCGGAAAAAACAAGATATAGATCAATTCATTGTGATAAGTAGCAATAAAGTTATAGGCGAATGAATGGGAGGTGAACGTTGCTCGGATGCATGAGATTTTCGGCACTGCGGTGCTGAACCGGTTAAATACAAAGAGGACAAGCAATTACATTTACATTATATCACACTTAAAGAGACACTGAAGCGAAAAAAAATATATGATATAATGAATTGGTTGTGTACTATGAATAATTACTAGAAGATTAGCAGCAAAGAAAATATTCTCATATTTTTATTTTCAGGTACAGTATATAGTGTTTTTTCTAACATTGCATCACTCTATAATATGTGCAGATTACACAACACTCAGCATTCAAAATGAGTCTTTCAGAGCAGTCTGTGAAGTAATGAACTCTCCTCTAGCAGAGGAAAAGTAAACAGTTCAATTACAGTTGAGATAATAAAAGTCAGATAACAGCCCTCTCCACGACTAAGTTAGTCGGAGAGCTTAATAGCTTTTTTGCATAGAGATAACAACTGGAGTTTCTCAACTCTTCCTGTACTGGAAACAATTAGACTGATGTATCTGATCTTAATGTTTTTTTTCTTAGCTGTACTACACATACAAATCATAATATCATTATTTTTTTTTCGCTTCAGTGTCTCTTTAACATTACATTAGCAGCAATTTTGCATCACCCGTGACAGTACTGAAAAAGTCCTAGAATGGCCTATTATCAATTCGTTTTTGTGTCAGTTAGATTTGTGTGCTGATGGGAGTATGTTGAGGGAATTAAGGAGGCTGACGGCCGGGGGAAAGAAAGAGTTACTGTGTCTGGCAGTCCTTGTGGAGATGGCCTGAAGTCTCCGTCCTAGTGGGAGCTGGCAGAAGTAGCGATGGCCCGGGTGAGTAGGATCGTTAGTACCGGTGTACCAGACCAGGATGGAAGAGCAGACGATCGATTCAATGGTGGCGGAGTAGAAGCTGATCAGAATCTCTGGTGCCATGCCGAACTTCCTTAGCTGACGAAGGAAGTAGAGTCTCTGCTGGGATTTCCTTTGGATGACAGTGATGTTAGGTCTCCAGCTAAGGTCACTGGAGATGGTAGTGCCCAGGAGACGGGCACAAGGCACTCTAGCCACTTCCGTACCCTCAATGTGAATTGGTGGTGGGGTGGGAGTGGATTTCCTTAAGTCAATGATTAGCTCTACAGTTTTTGTGGTGTTGAGCACTAGCTTGTTCTCCTTGCACCATTGGGAGATTCTTTCCACCTGCTGACAGTACTCCTGGATGTTGTCCTTGGTGACGAGACCGACGATGGTGGTGTCGTCGGCGAACTTGATGACCTTGACTGAGTCTGCCTTGGATCTGCAATTGTTTGTGTAGAGGGAGAACAGCAGTAGAGACAAGACGCAGCCTTGAGGGGAACCTGTGTTCGTGGTCATGGTTTGTGAGTGAATGTCACCCAGCCTAACAGTTTGAGTCCTGTTGGTGAGAAAGTCTGTGATCCAGAGGCGTAGGCTTGGTTGAACACCAAGTGTGGCTAGTTCTTCTTGTAGGATGCGTGGACAAATAGTGTTAAATGCCGAGCTAAAGTCCAGTAGTATTCTGGCATACGTGTCTGATCTGTCAAGGTGGTCATAAATGGACTCCAGGCAGATGTTTATAGCGTCATCAGTGGACCGGTTTGCCCTATACGCGAACTGATGGGGGTCTAGAAGGGGCAAGGTGGAAATCTTGAGGTTGGATAGGACCACTCGCTCTAGAGTTTTCATTATGATGGACGTAAGGGCTACCGGCCTGTAGTTTTTCAGGTCAGAGACTCCCTGTTTCTTAGGGACAAGTATGATGGTCGACCTATAAACGACCCTGGTGCACTAAGGCGTTCCCTCCAGGCTGCGAGTTGGGAAATCGGGTTAACTGCCACTCCGGGTCTATAGTGCGAGTAGCAGATCTTCTAAGTGACAGACCTCTCCCCTCCTGGCAACATTTTCAAGAGAAACATGACCTCCCGGCCTCTGAGTTGGTTAGGTTCCTTTAGTGGATTTATCTCTAAATTTCTAAAAGACAGCTCTATAGGCCTCAACTCTGAGATTGAATCTATGTTTTCTCTCTCCCCTACCATCAGGGCTTGGTATCCACTCTGTACTCTTAACTATTACCAATGTCTACCCCTTGATACCGTGGCCATGTTTATAGGTCAGACAGTGTGGGTGTCCCCTAATACAGTGGAATGGAACTATATATTCCTGGGGATGAGCAAAGTCTCTATAAACTGTGACGATAAAGAAAGAGGCAACAAAATGTTTTACAACTGGTTCAGAATCCTACTGAAGCTCCACACCTGGGGCCTGCTGAACTCAGGCGTCTGTTTCAGGGAGTGCGGGGCACCTGGAGATCAAGCTCACCTGTTGGTGGCTAGGTACTGCGGTCAGTAAGTTTTAGAACAATTGTTTCCAGTTGATTTCAGGAGTTCTGGACACTGAATGCGCCAAGGACTCCTTGGTGGCCATTTTCCACAAGTCCACTCCTGGGTGCACCAGGGTCCAGAACGCCTTGTCAGCCATGTTTGTAATGCGGCTCAGGCCCTGCTTGCCAAGAGTTGGGAGATTCCTCTCCCCCTCCCAGAACCTTCTTAATCCCTGGAATCTAGGCCATATATCTACTGGAGAAACTTACTTTTGACCTGTCTAATAAAGCCTTTAAAATGTGAAGCTGTCTGGGATCAATAGAGTTCTTGTTTCACTGTTATTATTATTATTATTTATTGTATTTATAAAGCGCCAACATATTACGCAGCGCTGAACATTAATTTAGGTTACAGACAATATTTAGGGGTGACATATAGCAATATGACAATACAGGAATAATAGAAAACCAGATCACACAGCACAGTATGAGTACAAGGTAATGCTTAGTCAGTCACTGGATTGAGCATAGAGATTAGGCAAGTTAGGTTCACTCAGATGCATAGCATGGGTTCACAGTAATGGAGGTGCATGATCAGGTAGGACACAAAAGGAGGAGGACCCTGCCCAAAGGCTTACAATCTAGAGGGAGAGGTAAGGACACGAACGGTAGGGGACCAGAGTTCAGCTGTAGGTTTAGAGCACTTGTGAGGGGTAGTAGGCCAGAGTGAAAAGGTGAGTTTTGAGGGCTTTCTTGAAGATGTTGAAGGAGGGGGCTGCCCTAATGAGGGGAGGTAGGGAGTTCCATAGTGTTGGAGCAGCTCTTGAGAAGTCCTGGAGGCGTGCATGGGACTGGGTGATGCGGGGGGCGGTTAGGCGAAGTTCATTGGAAGAGCGGAGTGAGCGGCTAGGTGTGTACCTCTGAGTAAGATCGGAAATGTAGGTTGGACAGGTTTTGTGGACCGATTTGTAGGTCAGACACAGTATCTTGAATTTGATTCTGGACTGGATAGGAAGCCAGTGGAGGGATTCTAGGAGGGGATCCGTTACTTGAATGATAGAAATTCTGGTTCAGCCAGGTGTTGATATGATCTGTCACTGCTTTATAAGCTGTTTACGTCTTCATGACACCCATTCTTTGTGTTATTCTCTGGATAATGCCATGCACTGTTATACTATTTATATCAATGCTAAGCTTGGATGCAATGCATAATGTTTTGAATGTTACCTGAACAATTCTTTAATAAAAACAAAGTTGTTGAAAATAAAAAGTGCAACAGTAAATAAAACCCCAAGATTTTATTTGCCCATTTGTCCAGATTATTACAATATTTAAATTATGTCCCTAGTGCAGTGTACGGCGACAATATTTTATTTTGAAAAAATATATTTTTCTGCTGTTTCTTTACACTATATCAATAATTACAAGCCCTTATTTGCAAAAATAAAAAAAGATAAAAAAAAAAGCCAAGTCCCTAAGGTAACTATTTATACATTTCTTTTTTAACTATTTCAGTACCAGCAGTCTGGTCTGCTGGTACGGTAAAACGCCGCCTCCCGACGAATCGCCGCACATACCCGCCCCGCTCACGACGCTGTCTCATCGCAGCAGCCTCCTCTTTCTGCCATCTCTGTGACAGCAGAGTGCTGTCAGCCGGTCAGGAGCCACTTTCATTGGCTACTGACGCTCTCTTTGAATGGGAGCCAACGTGATTGGCTCTCCAGGACCACGTGGTTAGGAGCCAATGAAAGCAGCTTCTGACCTGCTTATAGACGGCAGAGCGAGCGAATTGCATAAAGTGGCGAGATCAGCAGTAACACTTCATCCAGTATGACGTTGAATCTACGTCCAGTCAGGCACTACTGATGCATGAAAGATCAGCAGGATGCCAGGCAACTGGCATTGTTTTAAAGTAAATTAACATGACAGCCTCCATATTCCTGTCACTTCAGGTTGCCTTTAGCTGCCCCCAAATATACGGTCACATAGTTGACGGCGTACCGTTGGAGGGCGGAGCAGTTACGGATAGCAGAATTTTTTTCTGGAAGGGGGGGGGGGGGGGACCTTTCATCCCTCTGATTAATTTAGTTGCATGTCTTTGTACCCATTCTAGAAGGTCAATGTTATTTTTATAGTGTGGTGCCCAAAACTGAATGTCATATCTCCCATGGTTTGGTTGAAGAAAAAAAAAAAAAAAAAAAAAAAAAAAAAAAAAAAAAGGGATCTTTCTATAAGGTTCAACCAGAAAAAAAAAAAAAGTCACTGTCCTGAACCTGCACATACAGTATCCCAATTGATCCAGGGGAAGGTGATCAACCTGACATTGTCATATTTCACAAGATTAGCTGTGTGCTGGCTTCTGGTGCTATGGAGACACTACGGCAGCTAAATAGATCAGCAGGGCTGCCAGGCAACTGGTATTGTTTAAGAGGGAAAGAAATATGGCAGCCTCCATATACCTCTCATTTCAGTTGTCCTTTAAAGCAATCTATACATGTACACTGGGAATTTAGGAGTAGGTCAGCTCTGATGAGTCTCTGTTATGTATGAAGAATGATAAGCACTTTTACCTTGCAGTGCTAGGTTTTCCCTCATTGAGATTGGCCTAGCATGCCTGCGGATAGGTGGAACCAACAAACTACTGGATCACGGCGTGTTCATTTGCCGGCTTTGTGAGTTTGAGCCGCGGTCCCTTTCAATTTTGCATGAGTATTTGCCCAGCCTCCCGAGCTCCCCAGTCTCCCAAAACCCATCATCTTTATGCTGTGCAGGTTCCAAGGCCTGGATACTACATTCACTGCATTTGTAGGTTCTGAACGCGTTTGTGTGGGGTTCTTCTGGGCAATCCAATTTCCTCTCACAACCCAGAAGCATATTAGTAGGTTTATAGGCTGTCCACAAAACTAGCTGTAGACCATGGTGAGGATGTTGAGATGGCCATACAACATACAATCATAATTGTACTATCTTACCATTTTCATGTAGTATAAGTTTACCTAAAGAATCTCTCTTCAAAATATTCTCCATCTGTTGGCTTTTATATATAAGAGATGTACGACAATTAGTGACGCAAATTGATCAATGTTCTCTATAGAGCATTGAAGAGAGTGCTTTACTGTAATCTATGGCTGTTAGAAATAACTTTTATATACTGGTATCATCTAGCTGTTCTGATATTGGCTAGATGCACAAAACAACAAAAAATGGTAATCAGACGCTGTACAGTCACCATCAGTTGATTGTACAGCGATTTCAATTGCTGCTGGAAAATGCTGCATAAAACACTTGTGCTATTGCAAGCGCAAGACCGATTGCTAGTGGGCTCCAGGTCTTAGAAATTTATATAGCATTAACATGTTCCGCAGCATGTTACAGAGAGCCCATCAGTCCATGCCATGCACTGATGAAGAACAGAAGCATACATATGAATCAGCCGCCGAAAGAATTGAGCGCAGGGTAAAGCCGATAAATGGCTTACTCTGCTCCTGCAAATGTCCCGGCGACACTAATTACTATTCCGCCTCCAGGTCGTCGTGGATAGTGGAGGAAAGATGTAATTAAGCTTTCAGCTATTGCTGGTGGCCGACTTACAGTGTTTTTATAGTAATTTGTGCTCAGTCTTTTGATGCCGCCCAATTTACTCACCGAGTGCAGCTACAGCCATAATTCCTATTACACTATTATGGTGGCGCTGGCTTTGCCAAACCTTCAGCACTGTTTTTACAGTCTTGCTTTCTAAGGTCAGAAATAGATGATTTGGAAGCGATGCATCATGGGAGACCAAGGTTGTTCACTTAGAGCTGAATTATCGCAAATATCTTCTGTTTTAAGAATGTAAAATCACATTTAGCTTGAATAGAGGGTTTTTTGGTCTATTTTAGCCCTTCATACATTCCTGGTGGTTCTGGGTCACCATGAACTGCCTGGCTATTCCAGAGTCCATAATTATATCAATAAGTATGTCAGAGGAGCTCACAACTAATACCTACCACAGTTTAAGGCTATTTTTCCTTTTACTGAACTTACCGGCATGTTTTTGGGATGTAGGAGAAAATCAGAATACCCAGAGAAAACCCAAATAAACAGCTGGGCATACCTGGGACTCTGGCGTACTCTAAAATGTAATCTAAAAAGTACATTTTTTATGTATGGGGAGGGGCTGCATCTTTGTATAGATTCTTATCAGGGAGTGCTTTTGTAAAGAATAAGTGAAATACTGAGAATCCCCCATCAAGATATAGACTAGTCCAGTGATCTGCAAACTTGGCTCTCCAGCTGTTAAAGGAAAATGCATTATGGGACTTGTAGTTCCTTATGAATTATGACTGTGGCTGTCAGACGTATGCAATGCATTGTGGGACTTGTAGTTTCTTAACAGCTGGAGAGCCAATTTTGCAGATCACTGGACTTGGTAGAAATCTGATGGAACTGACAGGTTTTTGACAACTACTAAAAGTAAAAGCAACATAGGAAAAAAGTAATTTAAAGCTCACTTTACTCTTGAATAAACATACTTCTTATTTGTATATGTTTACATGTATTTTAAATTTTAACTTTTTTTGCAATAGTGGTCCTTTAATATTTCTATTTCTGCCGGAATATCTTATAGCTTCAATACGTCCTCTTCTATGTGTTGATGCACACAGGACATAGAATGAAAGGAGAAACATGCATGGTCCAGAGCAATCAATGATCTTTTTATCCCCTCCAAATTAAACAGAAGACGGACAGCTGGTGTGATTGGCTGCTGGGCAACCACTTTATTTTTGTGTCCTCTGGTCATAATAAATCAGCCCCATTATGGTAGACAGCATATAGAAAACAACGTCAGCATTTCATTTACATCATCATTTCCCAAGGATGATTACACAAGCTAGCACATAAATATTACCTACTTAACATACTCCAATTTCTTAATCATCAATAAATTATCACATTTTATACTCCGATTTCAGACCCAAGCGCACACACTGCAGTACCATCATTGCCAAGAACAGTGCAAACGTACTTATGTAAGAAAATGATGTGTGATAAAAAAGGAAAAACATTTCCAAGATGAATTACCTATACGTGTAACAAGTAATATTGAGCTTGCTTCAAACAAAACACTGAAGAAGGAGACACCTCTTGAAATACAGGATCCAGCAATGGGTACGTTGAATTACATTCAGATGTACAGATAATAAAACCAGATTTTAAACTCATATAGTTATCCTACCTGCCTTTGTCCCAAAGAAACATTTGTATTAAAAACAAATCACAATTTACCTCCACGTCACAAAACTGAAGACAGTCTCTATGCATTATTACTTCATATATTGTTTAGTAACCCAGACAACACCTCTGTGTAAAGAATACTTAACCTGAGGCAAATCTACATAAGGTAAGCACAGAGCTACATCCACGTACCTCTACATTGTCCGTTCCATTCGGTCTCTAAAATCATTCCTTAAAAAAACAGACTTCAGGCTTAAGTCAAATTTTCAGCCAGGAAGAGGCAGGCTCTCTGCAATGTTCCTCCTATGGCCCGCCCATTCCCTTCTCTTAAAGAAGCACTATTGTACGATGCAGTGAATTATTACTTCCTCCTCTCCAGTTTTTGTTAACATTACCCCTTAGTTTAAAGTGGGGTTAACTTTGTTTTTAGCTCTTTAAACCTAAAATGTACTTTTTTTTTCTGGAGAGAACCCCACCCAGACACCCAAAAACTCAAGTGAGGATGGGATTTCCTCACCTGCAATTAATCTGTGGTTGCTGGTCTTGCAATCCGTGTTTGTTGTTATGCTCCATACCTTACTTTGACGCATATCATGGCTTACTACACCATACAGGGCTCCCCGTGTTTTTTTTAGTCTCCTGAAGGTCTATGGATCCCTAAGGAGTACTGCACAACCCATAATGTAAACCATGGTGAGGAAAGATTTTTACAATGGGCAAACCCTAAATATAAAGTGATACTGTAAAAATGAAATCTTATTATGGTATTTTAAGTACAGTTCCTCTTTAAGGGGAGTGGAGGAAATGGGAGGGAGGTAGGAGGGAATAACGCAGCAAGACTTCCTTTTCCTGTCTGAAGAATTGGCTTTGGCTAATAGTCCAGTTTTTCAGGGAGTGATTATGGGAGGAACAAGGAAAAGAACGAACACCACACAGAGGTATATAGCTCCAGCATAAGCATACCTCCGTGTTTCTCTTGGGTAGCTTTGCCTCTGGTCAGGTGTCCTTTAATTTCCTTTGCAAACAATCATCTCTGCTACTATTTGTTCTGAAAGAAGTAGCAATTCAAATATCTATGTTTTAGCAGGAGCTGGGCTTGGGGTTACTAGACAACAGGACAGTCTTGTCAAAATCTACTTGTGTTTACACTGAAGAAAAATGTAAAAAGGAGGAAGCAGATCATACCAACGCCTCTCATTTCCGAGGGAATAACAAAAAACGAGAAAAGTTTCCTTAATTCCTCACAGGATTATTCCCTTCATGAGCATATTATCTCATAAATAACAGTGGCCGCTAACGATACAATTTGCCGAACGATTGTTTACGAACAATTGTTTGTAGAACCGATTGGAAATGAATGTTGATGACCACTAAAGGAGAAAAATCTTCTAACCAATTCACTCAGATTGACAGGATTTTTCCCCCAAATCGGATTTCATTATTCTGATCGGATTTGTGAGAAGATTTTAATCCTTTAGTGGCCCCAAACGATTATTTCCAATTGTTCATACGAAGAATCATTTGTAAATGATAGTTTTTCAAACTGTATTGTTAGCGGCCACCTTAAGTTGCTCCTGGATGAACTCATTACTCTATGAAGCAAACACTGAGAATGGGAGTTTACAACAATGCAACTTTCTCATCTGATGGCAAAATGGTGAACCAAATAATGCATAGAGTATAAATTCTAAAAAGTGTTCCGAGTGTAACATACGGAAGTTTGAATGTTGGGACATAAATGCCACTACTACTTTCATTGGAGAACAATACTGTAGAAGAGAAGAGGCTGAAATGTAGTTTGATCCTTGGCAAATATTCTATAGTGTACCATATTTATATCTATGTGTAAGAAATATCTCACTGTAACACTGATGTATCAGATAGATTAAGTATATACTTGAATCAACAGCTTACTGAAAATCTGGAATGGCGGAGGAAAGACATTTATAATTTCATCTGACTTTATGTTCAATACTAAAACTTATTTTTTTTTTTAACCTGATAAATATGAATTATTTGCAATAAATATTTCACACATATTTGTATGACCAGCAGATGGAGCTATCCAAGGACAAAATAATGCCTAAATACCATGTAGCACTGCAGGACAAAGGTCAGGGTCAATGAACTGGCTGAGATAAAGGAGGAAGGATAAGGTAGCCACTAACTACAATTTGCTGATCGTTAACAAAGCATTCTTTGCATGAAAGATTACAAATTATCGATTGGGACCACTAATAGACAAAAATCTCCTGACCAATCCAATCAGATTGGCGTGATACAAAAATCGGTGCGATTTCATTAATCTGATCAGATTGGATTTAGGGATGAAGAATCGTTTGCAAATAATCGTTCAGCAAATTGTATTGTTCATGACCACCTCTGTACAGTGTTCCTGGAACTACCATATTAAACATTGAGCCATTTTGCAAAAATGTGGGCTAATTTTACAGCATTAAAAAAAAATAACATACGTTTTAGTAATGAACATAGTGAACTGCGACATGAAAAACAAAACAAAAAAAAACTACACATCCCCATTCAGGAATTGGCCTAATGAATATCAAGTCTAAACACTTAAATGTACACAAAGTAAAAATGAGAGCTAGATGCAGCCATATTATCAAGTAACAATGAAAGTAATATGGAGCCTTACTATCTGCCATTGAGCAAGTGTACTAAAACCAACGCATAGAAGATTGCAGGTGAAGCAGATGCCCAGATCAAGGATGTTGATTGGTTGGTCAGAGCAATTGCTCCACATTTGCAAATACTTTGCTCCAATTTGTTTTGATAACTCTGCCCCACTGTTTATAGCATATATTGCTCTTAGCTCCCCCCCCCCCCCCACTGTATTTCCAGGTAGCGCATGTATGAATATGCCACCCTTGTGATGTCGTCCATCAAGGCGGGAGCAAGAATGTGATAACATGGGGACAAAGGGTGGAGCCTCAAGTGCTTAGACCTTCTCCTGCTACTCTTGCTGGAGGAAATCTGATGGCTGTAGAAAAGGAACAATTCATACTACGACTCAGCTTGTAAATAAGGCTGCATCTAACAAAGACTTAAGCCACGTACACACATTCAAGTTTGATTGGCCAATTTCAACACCACCATGTAGTATGAGAGCTATCGTAACACAATCTGTTCATAGTATTCAGAACCTGTTGGTTCTCATACTGTATGGGTGTGGTAAAATTGGCCAATCATTAGCCAACCAAAACTGGATGTATGTACGGACCCTGAAGCCTGGTACACACTTTTAAATTTGATCGGCCAATCATTGACCACTTATACCGCTTCCGTGTACTATGAGGGTCAACAGATATTGAATACTATGAGCAGATTGTGTAAGTAAACCCTCGTACTACATAGAGGTGGTAAATATGGTCAGTGATTGGCCAATCATAATCAAATGTGTGTACCAAGCTTTATCTTTGTTGGTCTCACGTTTATTTTGCGAGTCCAAGTCCACTTTACCCCATTCCAGTTACACTACAGTGTTTACTGTAACTCTGGCATTACACAGGAAATGTACATCTTTCTGTTGGCTATGGTACTTGTGCAGTCCACTTCAGCATAATACAATAGAAAAATTACAATCATTCAATAGTGCTGATCCCACAAGGCAATGATGCCAGAGGAACATGACATTCTACAGAAGCATAAATATTTCACCGCAAGAGTGAGAATGAGCCTTAAATATAAAATATTAAAGTGTAGCCCCCTTTTCTCCGCTCTGTGTAAGGCAGAACCATGATAATCCAGTTTATAAATACTATTTAAGATCTTGTTCTGCTATAACAGTGGAGGTTTTTAAAGCGTTGGTTTGCTTATGCTTATTTGTGGCTAAAATATCTTAGGGCCTGTTTCTACTGGCCTCATAGCCGACCTGCGGTGCAATCATCGCACCGCGTACACCCGCATGTACTTCTGGTCGTGCCGCAATGAGGTGTGGCTCAATACAACCCCTATGGGACCCACATGCAAACTGAGGACAACTGCAGCATGCTATTCATAAATTCAGCAGCACCGGAAATTTGCATCAATGGGAAACGGCCCCATTGATGAACATTGACTGCAGTTTGCATGCGGTGTGGTGATCACACCGCACTGTGTGTAGTGGAAACGGGCCCTACATAATGCTCCGAGGTAAACTGATACCTATATTTAAGTGCATTCATGCAGTAATTCTTTAAAGCTGAAGCAGAGGTGTGATCATTAAGCTAAACGGATTTAGGCTTGTCCAGGTAGGACATTAGGCGAAGGAGTCTTCACAAAAGCACCTTTTACCTGTTTTTTCGGCAGTTAGATTTTGTCAGAGAGACGCCAAAGGTAGGTTAAGGTGATGTGCTAGGGCAGTGATGGCTAACGTTGGCACTCCAGCTGTGGTGGAGCTACAAGTCCCATGAGGCTTTGCAATACCCCGGCAGCTCTAAGCATAACTCAGGGAGGCAGAGGCATGATGGGATTAGTAGTTTTGTCACAGCTGCAGTGCCAAGGTTAGCCATCACTGTGCTAGGGTAACAGCATCAAAGCCTTAAAGGTTGGGCATTTGGGTGACTCTTCCTTAGCAAAGGCGTTACTCATAGGTCAGCCTTTAATGCTCTTGTTTTTATCTATTTTGTTGGTGATCCTCGTTTCTCCAAGAGTTACTGACATGCAAAATTCCCCCAAAATAAAGTGCTTGTGTCTGCCCACCTTCTTAGTACATCTAGCAAGTTATTGCTATACACAAATATATAGTCTGACATCCCTTCCAGTGATACGCGTTTGTCTCCTCCAGCCACTAGAGGATGCTATACATTAACTGCAGTCCTGATATAAGCAGAGCGTGTCACATGACTGCTGTAGATGCAGACGTTTATGGAAGTCTGACTTCCCTGCATCCCTTCCAGTGATAACAGTGTTGGTCTCCTCCAGCCACTAGAAGATGCTATACATTAACTGCAACCCCAATATAAGGTGAACATTGTCACATGACTGCTGGGAATGCAGGAGTTTATAAAACTCTTTGCTATCTTCACCCTGGGGACTGTTGTAACACATAATGAAAATCTTAAGTTGAAAACGTTCACCAATGTATTATCCTAGCTATACAAAGCCATGAACATACAGTTGCAATACTAACTGAATCCAGAATTCTCATTCTATGAAAGGCCGACAACATGCCATATCATAACAATGTAATAATAAAACTGCTTAGGTTGTATGCTTGTGCCAGTGTTTGGTTACTATGGATTATAATGGCTTGCCTTACGGCTAGTGTACACACAACTTTGAGTTCAGTTAGACCTCTACTTGACATTCGTTTTATGGCGGTTCAATTACAGGTTGACCAGTTTGTCTCCAGTTTGACCTCAACTCTAGCCAATCTTAGTTTCCCATTCATTAGTTTAACTGGGACAGGAACTGATGTTTAAGTTAGCAGGAAGTGAACTGAAGTCAAATGGGTGTACAGCAGCCCTTCAGTTATCAGATGTGCTAGAGAGGGAAGGCTACACCAGGCTGCTGGAAAGAATACAGCCCAATCTTTAATGTCCAAAGGACAACAAAAGTGTACATTATTCAGTCATGGATACACATACACCCTTTGGTCACGGTAAAGGAAAAAATAAAAAAAAAGAATGTTGATGTCAACCCAACACATGTAATACTTATACATTCTACCTGTGTAACACAGGCCCAAATAAATGAGCTGAACACACAAGAAACTATTGCACTCGTAAAGTGATGATAAAGTCCTTTTGTAATAACATAAGCCTCTGAGTTATGATAGAAAACATAAAATGAATGACTAGAAAAGCGTTATTTTATGAAAAACTAAAGCAAGAAGTGTAGTAATGGTCATGTCTAGGAGAACTCACGGAGAAGCATGTGATCAGTTTGGTCAGGTGATAGATATGCAAGCCTCTGATTTGCTAGTCATGATCATGTGCTAACGCATGATGGGATCACAGCAAATCAGAGGTTTGCAATTCTATCAGCCGATCAAACAAATCACATGCTTCTCCGTGACTTCTCCTAGACATGACCATCACTTAAAGGGTTTTCCTGTTGTCAGGGAAACAGACAGCAATAAAGGTATGCTGGGAGTTGTAGTTCCCCACCAGCACAAAATAAAAAACACTGCTTACCAATATTGGGATAATATTGGGATTGGTCATCCAGAGTGGTTTTACTATGGATAGTTGGGACAGTTAGAGCCTTAATAACAACTCTAGTTTATGTTAAAGAGAAACTCAAAGCACTGACAAGTTTTAAGATGCACATAAAGCCATAAAGCTTGTGTGTTTTTAATGTATATTGTGTAAAATATATCATAATTTGCAATGTATAAGGTTTGGAACATAAACCAATTTTTGCATAATTATCTTTTTTGTTTTCTTTATCATTACTTGACTTACTGGGGTTTGCAATGCTGACTTCCTATGCCAATGTCAGATGTTGCTTGGTAGGACTGAACAGAATTCTTTGTTGTGTCCAAACTCCTCCCCATCCCATCCTCATGAGGTAGTCTGGGAAAAGCTGCGAGGGAGCACCTTCTCATGTGAACCCAGAGCTGACCCCGCCTACAGAGAGGAGCAGAGGGAGGAGGTGGGTGAGGTCAGGTGACCACTCTATGCAGAGGAAGACGCTCCTACTTACTTTGTGCACTGATCACTGGGTCATGTGACTTTTCCAAAGGGAATTTCACAGAACTAGCTGCATCAAATGTGAAAATTGTGTACTGGCACAGCCCTCTCTTCAACTTTATTAATAAATTATGATTAATCATTAGTATATCCACTGGCAGTGGAAATGAATGAAAAATTGCAATGTGTGTACTAGGCATAAAGCAGCCCATACACTCAGCCGATTTTCTGGCCGACCGATCGATCGCGATCGATCGATCGATCGATCGCAAATCGGTTGGCCAATCGACCGATCGACGGCCGATTTCGATCGATTTCGATGGATTTCCATCGAACTAGCAGGGTGGAAAATTTAGGTCGATCTGATGAGATTGCTTATCAGTTTGCATTGGCCTTAATGGAAATCTGATGGCAAAAAATGCCATCAGATCGAATTTCAACAGATTTCAAACTGAAATCTATTGGAATTCTATCCTGGTAAAAAATGTTCTAAAAACGCATCAGATAGATCATCAGATGCATTTCTTATCTGTCTGCTGCCAATCTGACGAGTGTATGGGCACCTTTAGGCCTGGAACACACCAGAGGAGTTTTTCTGAGCGTTTTGAGTTTTTAAATCTGCTGCTAATGTTATCCTATGTGTCTGTGCACACTGGAGCAATGAGGTTTTGTAAAAAACCCCATAGCATTACATTGGGAAGAGCTTTTGAAACCACTAAAAGCTCTTCCCAATGTAATGCTACGGGTTTTTCTTTACAAAACCTCATTGCTCCAGTGTGCACAGACACATAGGATAACATTAGCAGCAGATTTAAAAACTCAAAACGCTCAGAAAACTCCTTTGGTGTGCACCAGGCCTTACTGATGTCTGAGGCAGAGGAAAATGTAAATTAAAGCATCATAATTAACTTCTACCCAACTACCCCGATGCTAGAACTTACTAGAACTTCTCTTTAGAGGATACCAGAGTTGTAATTCAAGTGTGTTCTTTTACTTACCTGGGGCATCTTCCAGCCCCTGTAGTCTAGTAGGCCACTTTGCCGTCCTCCTGCTGCTTCCAGCGCATGTGCTGACATGGCTGTGCGCTTTGATAGCACTCCCATACCAGGGAGCATTCTGCCCATTCGTGGTTACCAGTTTTGCACTGATCAAGGAGGTGCGGTCAGCACATGCACAGTAGTGCACGACTTGGCTAAGTCGCAGCCTTCACAGGCCACACAGCAGATCAAGGAGGAGGCCCGGGAGGACAGTGAGGGACATACAAGACTATGGGCCCTGGAAGAAGCCCCAGGTAAGTAAAAGAATACTCTTTATTTACAACTCAAGTATCCTTTAAGTGCTTACTCGATAATTGGCTTTCCTAGGCCTTTTAAAAATAAGGTTAATGGTGCATTCCAGTTCAAACTGAAAATTCTTGAAAGTAACAAAATGCTGGTTACGGTATTTGCTGAAGTGCTCTACAATGCCTCCTAATATTTACTTTCCATAGCAAGTTGCCCTGCTCACAAGCCACTTTATTTACTAGAATCTTTATAAACCTTGTTCCATAGATGGAAAAGGAAAGTTTTGAAACTATAAGTATGACCTCGGGAACTCTACAAGAGCAAAGAAACTTTGTGAAGCTGTGCTTGTAGGCAGCAACGTACACATCCACACCTTAACCACTCTCCACTCTGCTTCCCGTCAGAAGAGCCGAGGTCTTAGGCCTGGTTCCCACTGCTATTGAACACTGGTGTTTCCTCGCCATTACCGCCATTCTTTATTTGGGGGTCACAGATGATTGACCTGCCAAAAGGCTAAATCCAGAGCTGTACTGCAGTGGTGAAACATTCCATCCACCATCTTGCTTCTATACATTCTTAAGTCACTTGACTGCTTTTAAAACTGGTGCTTGTCTAATTTAAGTGACCCAGCAGGAAACGGCATATGGAAATTCCTCTAACGTGATTGGGTGGGGACAGAACCCTCTCGAACTGCTAGGTTTCAGATAGGTTGTAGTAAACTACGCCCACACTATTCGGCCTATCACAACACTTTGTACTGTAGAGTGTGCGGTGATTGGAGAACTGTTCCCAATGAGGTTTTCTGCTAGGTTTTTCAGCTCTGGATATACAGTAGCTGGGTTTCATTTGTGAACATGATGAATGAGAGACTCTGTGCAGCCAGGATGTGTTGTTTTTTGAGCACCTACCTTTTTCTGAGCCAGCTTACAGCCCCCCCCCCCCCCCACCCCACCCCCCAGCAAAAGGTTGCATGTGACAAGTCTGTAAGCCCAAATCACAAGAACTAAAAGATAAGTCTGGCTGTAAAGGACTATAAAAGTTATACACATTTTGTGCTTGCTGCTTTGAGTAGCTCTTTAGCTAGCATGTTAGGTTGACTAGGCCTTTGAGTTATTACAAAATGACACATAAAAACACTGTGATTAGTTGTGTTGTAGTGGGTCTTTGTGTGCCCAGACCCCATAGAGAAAGCTGTAACAAGGCAGCTAGTGAGGTGTGAGAAGCAGTGCTAAGCAATGCATTGCAGGCTCATACAGCAGCACAGGCTTCTGACACTTTTGTCTTGCTGGCAGAGACATTGGCTAGCATGCAACAATGACCAACCGCGCTTAGCCAAGCTGAAAGCTATGGAAGACCCACAAAAACCCACTATCCTTTCATAACCACAAAATGACAACGCAAAGGCAGCACTGGTCGTCTGAGGCGAGAGGTGATCTTGACGGCGGAACTGGGTCGAGAGGAGTTCAAACGCAGCCAAAGACGCGGGTTCTCTCCTCGCTATACTCATACAGGGATAGTGGGTCTCTGTGGTGCTTTCATACAGGCAGACAAGGCTGTGTCCTACAAACAAAAAACAGAGAACATACCCAACATGAAATATCAGTGCTGTTCCCTCACAGTTACTGCAACATGCAAACAAAGCGTACTATGGCACAGTTATAGTGTACACACATAACTGTGTACTAATAGTTCTGTCTGCTTAAAGAGACACTTAAGCCAGAAAAAAAAAATGAGTTTTACTCACCTGGTGCTTCTACCAGCCCCCTGCAGCCATCCTGTGTCCTCGCAGCCACTCACTAATCCTCTGGTCCTCCGCTGCCAGCTAGTTTCGTTTTTTGCCGAAAGGCCCGTCAGGACTGGCCACGCGTAGCTTTTTACGCATTCCCGACTGTAATTAGCGCTATTGCAGGCCGCAACGCGTACAAAAATACGCGTTGCCGCATTACGCACGCATAGATATGAGGCAAAACGTACTTTTGTACGCGTTGCGGCCCGCAATAGCGCTAGTTACAGTCGGGAATCCTGAAAAAGCTACGCGTGGCCAGTCCTGACGGGCCTGTCGGCAAAAACGAAACTAGCTGGCAGCGCGGGACCAGAGGATTAGTGAGTGGCTGCGAGGGCACAGGACTGCTGCAGGGGGCTGGTAGAAGCACCAGGTGAGTAAAACTCATTTTTTTCTGGCTTAAGGTTCACTTTAAAGCCAACTTGAACTGATATAAAACTTATGATATAATGAATTGTATGTGTAGTATGGATAATGAATAGAACATTAGTACCAAAGAAGAGTCTCATATTTTTTACTTTTGGTTATATAGGCCTTAAAACTTCTTACTTTTGGTTATATAGCTGCTTTTTTTTATCACATTGCATCATTTACAAACCCCAGAAATAATGACACTTTGAACTTTCTTGCAGTCAACCTTATCTCAAGCTGTCCCTCAGCGACTCTTGGCTGTTTCAGTGATTCAGAAAGCAGGACTGTATTGGACCCAGTGGGTCGAAGAGCTCAGAGAAGCTCTTTTTTTAACTCTACCTGTACTGGAAAACAACAGGAGACTTTTTTTTTCTTTGCACTAATGTTCTATTTCTTAGCTGTACTACACATACAATTAACCCTCCTTCTCTTGAGTTTTTCAGAACTACTCACATCTAAGAGTAGTTCCAAGAACAAGGAGCCGCCCGGACTTTGCTGTATTTTACTTTATTGAAAGTAATAGTAAATGCTTGGAAATTGTTTATAAACCAATACTGCTGCTGCTGCTGCTGCTGCTGCTGCTGCTGCTGCTACTACTACTACTACTGCTACTACTACTACTACTACTACCACGTACTTGGTGAGCGGTTTTTCAAAATGGGTACATACAAATAAAATGCTGAGAAACACTGTACTAAACCATAATGTTGTCTATAGCCTGTTTTCAATCAATCTGGGTTACTTGAATGATGAACCTGAAGTAAAGCTGAGCAATATTACTGAAGCGCATGAGGTAAAAAGCACATAATCACAGGTCAACTTCATAAAGAGGGATTGTAGTGAAAATAATCCTACCTAACAAAAGGCAAGTGTCCCTGCGTCCGGTCCCTGTGTCAGTGCTTTTGCACTACTGCGCATGTCCTGCACTGACAGCCGCTGGGACAGGACACAGGTCGGACCAGGGGGCGGGTCGGACCAGGGGGCGGGCCGGCTGGGCGCATGCACACGCACGGCGGTGACCGACCTAGAGCCCATTTTTAAACGGGCTTAGGTCACTAGTGTAATTCATAAAATTGCAAATTTTTTATAACATTTATAAATTATTTAGTCAGTATTTGCCCATTGTAAAATCTTTCTTCGCCCCAAGTTACCTTCTGAACAGGTGCCTGTCTTATGCCCGACCGGTTTCACTCTCTGGCATTGTCAGGGGCTTAACTAGAGGGATGCAACCCCTGTGATTGCAGGGGATCCCAACCACTAACCTTCCCTCCCTTCCTCCCATACAGGAGAATATACTTCACATCTGGTGTTTTTGGGGCTACACTTGTTATGGGTGTGAAGAACATGATGGCCACACTTGTTTTATGACCCTTGTGAGATGGGCCCCAAGGCTGTGAATGCCACCAAGGGGAGGGAAGGGGTATGAACATGGGGGGGGGGGGCATTAAAGTTTTGCTGGGGAGTCCCATGAATTGTAGTTACGCCACTGGTCAGGAGTTTTATGTTTGTTTACTCTGGAACCACAGCCAAGCCACTTGGCATGTGAAAACACCTAGATCATTGGAACTATAGGAGTTTTCGCTTGCCCCTTTGCTTGGATGGGGTTCCTCTGATTTATTTTCTAACCACATAGCGATCCTTTCTCGTTTCTCATCACATAGGGGGGCACTGCTGGTACTTACACTCCCCCTTACCCTGATTCAGATTCTGATCTCTCGGTTTGGGACGATTTAGTTAGCATTCTCCTGGCGCATGACGTTCTATGCATGTTTTCATCAAACTGATGGGTTTATCTTGTTATTCCATAGATTCTGGATTAGGATTTTTCCAAAGGTACGCATGGCCGTTACAAAACGTTGGATTATCAATTCACACTCAGTTTTCACGTCACATTTGCATGCATTGCACTATAGGTGGCTCTGAACAAAACATTCCCTTCTCTGGAAAAACGGAGCAGGTTGGGACTCGGAGTTCATTTGTTTACTACAAATGGAGGCGGATACTATTTTACACAAGCGGCAACTTCCTTATCAATGAACTCTGTATAGTGTTGTGGCAAATAGGCCACCATTAAAATGCCTAATCATCATAATTCACCACATTTAACCTTAGCTATGAAATAGAATTGCCATTTCAAGTGAGACTGCAGTTTTCTATTGCGACACTGGCAGTAGAAAAAAAAAAAAAATTACATTTTAAGTTTGTAAATTAAGATCTTGGACGGCGGTAAAATATTTTCGATTCTAATCAATGGCAGCTTGAAATCTTTTCTGACATTTTTCAAGTGTATATGAATGTTTTCACTGTGAGTGCAGATTAAAATCAGAAAATCTGAACTCAAAACTGTGTATGCGGGAGCGTCAAGCAAGCATGAAGTGAAAATAAATGTTTGCGATATGTGTTTTACTAAAGGTAAATATAACTGCGTCTCATTTTTATTTTAATTTTTAGGGATTCACTGTAACACTGAATTGCTCAGCTAAAAAAACAAAAAACAAATAATGACCTAATCTTTTTCCAGATCTAAATCCTATTAGAAGCCTTTTCTAAGTCCGATAAAGCTCTTTTGGCTTTTTTTTTACTTTTCAGGAAACTGACTGAATTCAATAAGTGATTAGACAAGCTCATTTGCATAAATAATTCTAGTTTCTTAACACTTGCCGTACTGAAAACAGAAAAGGGACTACATTGGTTTGGCTACATTCACACTGGAGTGTTGCTTCAGACAATATAAATGCAAAAATGTTGTAATGGTGTATTCACACGCACGCATAAATATTGCAAAATGGTGTGTTCACATTAGTGGTGCGATGGATAAGGCCTTGTTTACATTGGGTGCAGTGAGAAACGTGTAAAAGTACATGACAAAAAAACCTGCATGCGTTGGTGTGCGTTTTAGTGCGCTTAAACACACTTTTTAGCATGTTTTGCTTAGTGTAGCACTTGTCAACAGAGATTTGTTTTAATTTGACGTTTTGTTTTTCAATTCGGGGTAAAAAAAAAACCCTAAAAAAGCGCAACCATTCACTTGCATTGATGTGCGCTTTACAGCTCAATGCACACAAGTGCATGCAACACCCCAGTTTTTGTAACGCAGCTCAGCGCATGGATGTGAACCAGCTACATTTAATAACATGGGAAAATCAATACCTTGCAGAACTCACAGGGCAACGCGCTGTGAAAAGCGCATGGGAACGGCCATGATGTGAACGAGGCCTAACAGGATGTATGCTCTGCGGTACCTTGTAACATTTGCACGTACAGTTGTAGTGAGCTTGTACATTTACACATTGTGTGATGAAACTTTTCCCCTCCGCAAATCTCCAGTGTGAATCTATCCTTTCTTAGTAGGACTAATATGGCCGGATTTATACTTTTTGTGCACCTACGACACGCATGTTGTTTCCCAAGGCCAAGTATGTTGCGACTCCCTTTTCTTGTACCACAGTGCCCCTCCCATTCCATGTGCCGCCCCCTCTTTCTTTTATGCACAGCTCCCTTCAGCATCAGTTTCCTTTTTCATGTGTTGCTCCCCATTTCCATCCTCTTTCATATGTAGTACTAACAGCCCCTCCTTCATGTCCAGGTACTACAGCCGCCCAAGGCCCGGGCCTTTCTGGCCTTTCCAGAAACCCATCCCTGCCTGAATCTACAGTCTATGTATTTGGGCCACATAACAAGGCTGGGTCTACAAAAGGTGACACTGAAACAGGAAGATTGCTGAAGGGAAAAGGGTTAGGTAGACAGTATTACAAGGCAATAAATAGGGATTATCAATAACCTACTAAGAATTCTGAGTTAATGTAGGATCATGAAACTGTTGTATGAAAATGTATGCAGCTTGAAAATGGACTAATAAAATTCTACTCTGGCACAATTTGATTGGTCCATTTTCAAGCTGCAAATATAAATATTTGCATCTCACTGGCCATTTCTAGCAATGACTATGCAGCCCACAATGACTGTGGCAAAGCCCTCATGTGAAAATTAGACATACAGAGCTGACACTAAGATAATAGGACTCGAAATATGTCATTTTATATCTGATGGTCAAACAAGTTAATACATGAAAATGAAGGAATGGTTTAGGGAGAAGTGGGATATGGTTATGTTTTCTGCTTGAACTGCTTTTAGGCCCGGGACCCACAGAAGCGACGTTTCCAATTCCAGAAATCATCGCAAACATCATGAAGTAAAATGGTTTTCAGCGCAATTTCCCCGTAATTGCTGTGAATCCGATAATTCCAGGAAAATCTCATAAATGCTGCAGGACCCGTGACTGATTTGTGGAAATCCCAATCCCCCTGTGGAATAACCTAGATTGTCTTTCATCAGCCTAGCGATTTTGGAATTGTCTGCGATTGCACAGGGTCTTACCCGTTCAAGAGAACCCGAGGTGAAAGGGATATGGAGGCGGACATGTTAATTTCCCTTTAAATAATGCACATTGCCTGGCTGTCCTGCTGATCCTCTGCCTCTAATAATGTTAGCCATAGACTATGAACAAGCATTCAGCATATCAGATGTTTTTGACAAAAATCTGACAAGACTAGCTGCATGCTTTTTTCAGGTGTGTGATTCAGACTCTACTCTTCAGAAAGATCAGCAGGACTGCCAGGCCATTGGTATGGTTTAAAAGGAAATAAATATGGCAGCTTCCATAGGTATATGATACCTGACTTTGTTGGTTAGCTTTTAAAAGTGCAAACCTCTGGGCTGCTGCCCTACGATTTGAAGTGACCTAAAACTAGCATGTAGCCATTGAGTGATGGAACACTTGTTTACTGCATGCTTGGTCCTGATCAGCGACTCAGTAAATGACGACCACTCCAGATATAGCATCTTGAAACAAAATAATCTCATTTTTGTATCCTGAACAGTTCCAATTACACACACATTATACTTGCAGAATGCCATTTCCATACAACATAAAATTGGTAAATCCACTGTTAAGCCCCATCTACACGATACGATTATTTGTACGGTTCGATTACGATTCGATTTTCGATTCGATGAAATCCGACATGTTCGGCCGGGATTCGATTCAATTCGATTTGCCATTGTTTTGCAATGGCGAATCGAATAGAACTGAATCCCGATCGGACATGTCGGATTTAATTGAATCGAAAACAGAATCGTAACGGAACCGTACAAAGAATCGTATCGTGTAGATTTGGCTTTAGAATCAAGAGTGTGGTAACAATTAGATCACCTTGTTGTATATGCTTCTATGCATTTAGTAGTATATAAAACACATTGACCCCACATTCATTCAGCTATAAGACCAAATACAAAGTGCAGGCGGTACTCACACTGCTGGCTGGGGTCACATTCCGTCGTCATCTTGACATAGTTGGAAGGGAAAAGGCCGGTCACCCCATTGATCTCCCCTTGCCACCAATCCGAGTCATCTTTATTGATAACATTGATGAGTTGCCCTTTGCTGAAGTTCAATTCATCCTCGTTGTTGGCGACATAGTCATACATGGCAATGACCTGACACACTGGAGGGGACAGAGAGACACTAAGCTCAGAATAGGCAGATCATAGTCATACATAGCAATGACCTGACACACTGGAGGGGACAGAGAGACACTAAGCTCAGAATAGGCAGATCACAGTCATACATGACAATGACCTGGCACACTAGAGGGGACAGAGAGACACTAAGCTCAGAATAGGCAGATCACAGTCATACATGGCAATGACCTGACACACTGGAGGGGACAGAGAGACACTAAGCTCAGAATAGGCAGATCATAGTCATACATGGCAATGACCTGACACACTGGAGGGGACAGAGAGACATTAAGCTCAGAACAGGCAGATCACAGTCATACATGGCAATGACCTGACACACTAGAGGGGACAAAGAGACACTAAGCTCAGAATAGGCAGATCACAGTCATACATGGCAATGATCTGACACACTAGAGGGGTCAGAGAGAGACACTAAGCTCAGAATAGGCAGATCACAGTCATACATGGCAATGACCTGACACACTGGAGGGGACAGAGAGGCACTAAGCTCAGAACAGGCAGATCACAGTCATACATGGCAATGACCTGACACACTAGAGGGGACAGAGAGACACTAAGCTCAGAACAGGCAGATCACAGTCACACATGGCAATCACCTGACACACTAGAGGGTACAGAGAGACACTAAGCTCAGAATAGGCAGATCACAGTCATACATGGCAATGACCTGACACACTGGAGGGGACAGAGAGGCACTAAGCTCAGAACAGGCAGATCACAGTCATACATGGCAATGACCTGACACACTAGAGGGGACAGAGAGACACTAAGCTCAGAATAGGCAGATCACAGTCATACATGGCAATGATCTGACACACTAGAGGGGTCAGAGAGAGACACTACGCTCAGAATAGGCAGATCACAGTCATACATGGCAATGACCTGACACACTGGAGGGGACAGAGAGACACTAAGTTTAGAATAGGCAGATCAGGACTACATTTTAAGTGCATCAATGAAGCAATATAAATGTTCACAATGAACAGCCAATTTCAAGTGAGCATTTAAAGTGTATCTGAGATGACCTGCAAAAAAATGTTCATGCATACACAGGGCTTCCTCCAGCCCCCTTCGGCCTGATCCAACCCTCGCCGCTGTCCTCCGCCTTCTGGTTCCTCCGTAAGGGCTCCAGTAAGTTTGGCCGGTCGGGGCCGCGTCGCGGGAGCGTTCAGCACTTGTGCAGGCATAGAACACTCAGCCACAGGAGCGCCATGGCGCGCATTAGGCTGGGCGTGCGCAGTAAGCCCCGACTGGACAAACTTAAGTAAGCCTGTACAGAGCATCCAGAAGTTGGAAGATGGCGTTGAAGGACAGATCAGGCTGACAGGGGCTGGAGGAAGCCCCAGGCATGTATGACATTTTTTTTTGCAGGTAATCGCAGGTGCAGTAGCATCACGCTCCTACACTATGGATTAGAAGAATTGGGGCAGGGCTTCATGTTAATGCTGCGTAATATGCTAGCGCTATATAAATCCAATACATAATAATGCTACAGAACAAACAGAAACCAGTGTTCTGCAGTCACATAAGTAGTATAGGGAAAGAAAAGATGACAGATGCAACTTACATTACACAGTATGAATACCTTGCATGGCAGATAAAAGCAAACTGCTGTTACTTTCTGGAACACCCTCATATTTTACATTTGTAATGCAGCTTTACAAACAAACCCCATCAGACAGGCTCCCTGTTTGCTGTGTTGTCACTACAGAAGAAAAGTGAATCTCTTCAAAAAAAGAAGTAAAAACTAACAGATTTGATAATCCTGACCCAAGATGGCCACTAATGAACCAATCTTTTTCTTCCAGTTTTACCAAATCTATGTAGCAGAAGGGAAAACTGAGTAAATATAGTGAATGGGTAAGTTAGGCGGTCCCTTACATTACATAGAAATGGTAATATTGGATGAAAAAGATTGCATCGTGAGTGGCCACTATTAAGGTGCACATTAACAGTACAATTCATTCATCAGATGTGATTTTCCGACACTTTTTATGATTGAATTGTACAGAAAACTGTGCAGCGTGTAAAATTATTCTTTCATTGACTGGAACAGAAAACGTAATAGATCTGAAAGTTGGATTTTACAATCGTATCTAAAGAGAAAAAATACCCCAATTGACCAATCTATGGAAGTAATTAATTACTTTCCGATTACTTACGATCGTAAAAAGTGTGTTGCAAGATTGCATTTGATGAAATCATTGTACCCTTAATGGGCAACTTTAGAAAAATCTTAATAAAAATGTTAGCACGATTTTAGAACTGAATGTTAACAGACAAATGTACTGTAATATGGCAACTTATGTACAGTAAATATTTGTAATAAATCATTTCCTGTTTGTATTTACAGTCATGGCCTATATACATAGTTTGATAATAAAAAGTAGATCTATACAAACATGCGGTTCTTACCTGCAATGACAGCTGAAGTTGGCTTGTCAACATTTGGTCCTAATAACTTGACATGAGTGGCTGGGAACCACCCCTTCTGGCGCTTCTTCCCTCTTGCCTGGAAAACAACACACACGTTTACTACCATTCCGTGCAGGTCTGCGGTGTGTCAGTGCAAAGGCAAAATCTGCATGCGGTAATAAACCCAATACACTCAGAATGTAAACGTTTGAGTTTCGTAAGGGTGAAGTATTGAAGGACTACCTAATGTGTCCATTCGCTCAGTTTACCCTTCTACTACATAATTTGCTTTATGGAGATGAAGATTTCATTTTTCAGCACGACCTGGCACCTGCTCACAGTGCCAAACCACTGGTAAATGGTTTACTGACTATGGTATTACTGTGCTCAATTGGCCTGCCAACTCTCCTGACCTGAACCCCATAGAGAATCTGTGGGATATTGTGAAGAGAAAGTTGAGAGACGCAAGACCCAACACTCTGGATGAGCTTAAAGGAGAACTGTAGTGAGAGGGATATGGAGGCTGCCATATTTATTTCCTTTTAAGCAATACCAGTTGCCTGGCAGCCCTGATGGTCTATTTGCCTAAAGAAGTGTCTGAATCACACCAGAAACAAGCATGCAACTAATCTTGTCATATCTGTCTAAATTTGTCAGAAACACCTGATCTGCTGCATGCTTGTTCAGGGCCTATGGCTGAAAGTATTAGAGGCAGAGGATTAGCTGAATAGCCAGGCAACTGGTATTGCTTAAAAGGAAATAAATATGCCAGCCTCCATATACCTCTCACTACAGTTCTCCTTTAAGGCCGCTATCGAAGCATCCTGGGCCTCCATAACACCTGAGCAGTGCCACAGGCTGATTGCCTCCATGCCACGCCGCATTGAAGCAGTCATTTCTGCAAAAGGATTCCCGACCAAGTATTGAGTGCATAACTGAACATAATTATTTGAAGGTTGACTTTTTTTTGTTTTAAAAACACTTTTCTTTTATTGGTCAGATGAAATATGCTAATTTTTTGAGATAGGAAATTTGGGTTTTCATGAGCTGTATGCCAAAATCATCAATATTAAAACAATAAAAGGCTTGAACTACTTCAGTTGTGTGTATTTGAACCTAAAATATATGAAAGTCTAATGTTTATCAGTGCATTACAGAAAATAATGAACTTTATCACAATATGCTAATTTTTTGAGAAGATCCTGTATATGACTAGAAACTTTGAGCAATTTGTGTAGGGTAAGCTCTCATACTACAGGTCATGGTAAAATTGGTGAATCAAGAATGGATGTGTGTTAGCACCTTAACAACTTAAAGAGGAACTCCAGTGAAAATAATTTAATATAAAAAGGTGCTTAATTTTTACAATAATTATGTATACATGATTTAGTCAGAGTTTGCTCATTGTAAAATCTTTCCTCTCCCAGATTCACATTCTGACATGTATTACATGGTGACATTGTTACTGTGGGCAGATTATAGCTGTCTGTTAAAGCCAGAACAGCTACATAAACAGCCATTTCCTGTGTGTGTCATTGTTACATTGTGGCAGTTTGCCCAGAGTACCGTACGGTACCAGAGCCTCTTGTGGGAGGGGTTTCAGCACAAAATCAGTCATACAGCGCCCCCTGATGGTCTGTTTGTGAAAATCATTATATTTTTCATGTAAAAGTGGGTATCAGCTACTGATTGGGATAAAGTTCAATTCTTGGTCGGAGTTTCTCTTTAAAGAGGAACTCCAGTGAAAATAATGTAGTAAAAAAAAGTGCTTAATTTTTTAACATAATTATGTATAAATGATTTAGTCAGTGTTTGCTCATTGTAAAATCTTTCCTCTCCCTGATTAACATTCTGACATTTATTACACGGTGACATTTTTACTGTGGGCAGGTTATGGAGCTGCTGCTTGCTGTTTTGGCTGTGAGAGACAGCTGTAAACAGCTAATTCCTGTCTGTGAGCCTTGTTACATTGTGGCAGTTTGCCAGGAGTACCGCGGTACTCAGAGCTTCTTGTGGGAGGGGTTTCAGCACAAAATCAGTCATACAGCGCCCCCTGATGGTCTGTTTGTGAAAAAGCATTCTATTTCTCATGTAAAAGGGGGTATCAGCTACTGATTGGGATAAAGTTCAATTCTAGGTTGGAGTTTCTCTTTAAAGAGAAACTCTGACCAAAAATTGAACTTTATTCCAATCAGTAGCTGATATCCCCTTTCACATGAGAAATCTATTCCTTTTCACAAACAGACCATCAGGGGGCGCTATATGACTGATATTGTGGTGAAACCCCTCCCGCAAGAAAAGTACATACTTTTTTGGGCAGTTTCCTGTCTATGAACCTTGTTGCATTGTGGAAAATAGCTGTTACAGCGGTTTCCAACTGCCAAAAACCATGTAGCAGCTACATCACCTGCCAACAGTAAAATGTTCACTGGAGTTCCTCTTTAAAGAGAACCTGTACTGAGTAAAACTATTTAAAATAAACACATGAGGTAACTTCAAATGAACATTACATAGTTACCTTTCCATCAGTTCCTCTCAGAAGCTCACCATTTTCTTCTGACAATAATCCCTTCCAGTTCTGACAACATTTTGTCAGATCTGAAATATATCAGTTGCTGTCAGTAAAATATCAGTTGCTGTCAGTTATAGCTGAGAGGAAAACTGATGTACCAGGTAATGTCCATGTTTCCCTATGGCTCAAGTGAGCGATGTTACAGTTTAACTGTGTGCTGACCAGAAAGCGGTTATGGGTATTTATTTTGTATTTAGTTATTGGATATTTATGGGTGCTTATTTTGACTTTTAATTTTCAGTTCAGGTTTTCTTTAAGTGAGAAGAATATGGGGGCTGCTATATGTATTTCCTTCTAAACAATACCAGTTGCCTGGCAGCCCTGCTGATCTATTTGGCTGCAGTCGTTTCTGAATAACCCCAGAAACATGCATGCAGCTAATCTTGTCAATGTCAGAAACACCCGATCTGCTACATGATTGTTCAGAGTCTATGGCTAAAAGTATTAGAGGCAGAGGATCAGCAGGACAGCCAGGCAACTGGTATTGCTTTAAAGGAAATAAATAAGTCAGCCTCCATATACCTCTCACTTCAGCTGTCCTTTAACCTCATTAGCAGTAACCACAAGCTACACTCGGGGTGGAAAATCGCAGCTCAGTGCGGTAACCCCGAGCTACACATGGTAGCCGCCGGGAGGTCCATACGGAGACTTACGCGCAGTGGGCGTTCTCACTCACCTTCTGGGCGATCCTGACTTGGCGGCCATTCCTCTTCCTGTCCACGAAGGCTCTGCATCCCCGCGGTGAGATCGGTGACTATCATGACGACAGCCGGCAATCTCACTATAGGGTTACAGCGCCACCCAGAGGATGGAGGGAGAACTGCAGCGCTGGATCCTTGGGAGGTGAGTAAGTGCTGGGGCTGCTCCAGGCTCTCGCGGTATGATTTTTTTTCTTGCATGTAGGGTCTAAGCACGTGAAAAAATTGTACCGCTTTTAGACCCTAAAATCAGGAAAGAATCATACCGCCTGAGAGGTTAAAGGAGTGAAATGAAGGCTGCCATATTTTTACCCTTTTACAAAATACCAGTTTCCAAGCTATCCTGCTAATCCTCTGCCTCTAGTACTTTTAGTTAAAGACCATGAACAAGCATGCAGATCACGTGCTCTAAGCTGGCCGCACCAGTCCAGTGCATATTACCCTGCAGCAGACAGCACTGACAGGGGAATATGCAATAGCTCCACCCCCAGAAAGTGACGCGCTCCCTGCTTGACAGGAAATATATCACTGTCTTTCGCCTGATCACAGCATGCACTCCGCACTGCCACTGCAACATTCGAAATATATTGTTGTGGTGCCAGAGACTACAATGCAAATGCCTGCCGCATGGTACCGCTCGGAAAGGTTCTGCAGAGTCCGAAACGCCTCTGTCGTCACATCCACTTCCACCGCATTGAGTCGCACCTTGCATAATGTGGCCAGCCTCACAAAGACTAATGGATACTGCGACGGGTTAGTACCAAACGAACGTACCGCAACGCGACTCTATGCGTGTGAAAGTAGCTTAGTGTGTCTAGATTAGCTGCATGCTTCTTCCGTGTGTGTGATTGACACACTGCTGATGCTTGAAAGATCAGTTGAAGAGATCAGCAGCACCACGTGGATGTATTCAAGCTCTTTATTGCATAAAGATAGCGCCCAGGGACAGCGACAGACGCTGTTTCGGAGACAAGCTCCTTTCTCAAGCTGTATAGGCTCACTCAAAAGAGATAAACACAAAGGCATTTATATACAGTTTCAATGGGGTCACATGGACCAATCAGATAACATCACAATACAAAAAACCATACGTATCCAATCACAGGGCAAAGCATAATGAGAGGACCTGATGGGAAACAGATATGTAAATCAGCAGCCGTTATCACAGCATGATTTGAAAAGTGTCATAACCCCAATGGCCAATCAGCACTTACCAAGTCAGGAGGACCTGATGGGAAACCACAGCAATATCATAACGCTCCTCCCAATCTCCCAGGGGGCAATGCGAGAAGCGTACTGCTGAAAAACGGAACGAATGACGTCATCCGTTTCCATGCGTAAAAGCGTCCTAGCAATGCGTAAAAACGTACGCATAAGATTCTCAATAGCATCCATGCGTAAAAGCGTCCTAACGATGCGTAAAAGCGTAAGCGTACAAAAAGGCCTCCGTGCGTAAAAACGTCCAAACCACGCGCCAAAAACACGAAAAAACGCGATAAAAATGCGGAAAAAACGTACGCATACAATCAAATACAAAACTATATAGAATAGCCGCTATGCCGAATGCAAAAATACGCAAACTGGCGCATAAAACGCATATAATACAGAACATGCTGACAAAGTCAGCACCATAAATCATCAGATGATGACCAACAGCGAAAAAATGCTAATGCTGTGGTAAAGTAAGGCTGAGTGTGCCATGAGGGATAACCACCCTTATAGATAAATCGTTGTATTAGATGTAAAAGATACAATAACAATAAAGAAACCTGCACATCAAAAAATAGCAACCCCCAGAATACTCAAAGTGTAACCACAAGGGAAACACACATAGCTGGACTCGGCAGTCAGCACACCGCCGACGCAGCCTAGCAGACCGCACAAGAACATGTGAGGGCACAATATATCAATGAATCTTATACTCAAATAGGATATTAAAGTTTAAATGCAAAAAGAAAGGTCATAATCACGGTTGAGACCGCCCCCTCCCAGGGTACCCAACCTCCTAATCCAACCCGCCTCCCGCCTAAGTAATTCCTTTTCCCTATTTCCTCTAAAATGAACTGGAACCCCATCTATAACTTGCACACGGAGCTGTGGTATAGAGTGGCGGAACTGGGTGAAATGGGCCGAGACAGATTGGGACATATTCTTGGTCCTGATGGCCGATTTATGCGAGGAGATACGTTCACGCAGTCGCTGAGTGGTCTCTCCCACATATAATAGCCCACATGGGCATTTTAGTATATAAACTACATATGAAGAATCACATGTATACAGACCACGTATGCTGTACTCAGTACCCTTGGACGGGTGCCTGAACTTATCTCCCTTAAAAATCAAGCCACACATATGACATCCTAGACATGGAAAGGTGCCACTTCGGCCGCTCTTTACCACAGCTCGAGGTGTGCGTGCTCGAATCTTGTCCCTAACCGTAGAGGCTCGTTTGAAGGATAACAAAGGAGGAAATTTAAACTCCGGAACCTGTGGAAATGCACTTTGTAAGAGGCCCCAATGCTGCCGTACAATGGACCCCAGCTTATAGCTGCAGGCATTGTACCTGGAAACAAAAGGAAGTCTCACTCCTCCATGGCGTCTTCTGGTGGGTCTATTGGATACCAGGGTGTGTTCAGGGTACCCCCTTGACCTAAATCTGTCCCTCATTTCATTAAGACGAATCTCGCACTGGCCAGAATCGGACACAATCCTGGAGACTCTCTGCAATTGTCCACCAGGAATGTGTTCCCTAGTCGACCTGGGGTGGAAGCTAGAGAATTCCAAAACAGAATTTCTATGTGTTGGTTTAACATACAGATCTGTCTGGAAACCACCGGGTCCCAAGACAACCTGAGTATCCAGAAAGGAAACACTCTTCGAGTCAAAGTGTGCCGTCAATCTAATGGGGGGGCATTTGCTCGAAAGCTCCTCAATGAATGAATTAAGGGTCAACTGTGGCCCCCTCCAAACGCAAAAAATATCGTCAATGTACCTCCACCAACAAACCACATGTTGGCGGAAGTACATGCTGGTGTAGACGAATGCCTCTTCGTAGAGGCCCATGAAAAGATTTGCGTAGGAGGGGGCCACATTAGAACCCATTGCCGTCCCCCGTAATTGCTGATAGAAGACACCCTCGAACTCAAAGTAATTCTCCTCCAAGATAATCTTCAAGAGTGAAACTGCAAACTTTCTCTGTTCAACGGTCAGGTCAGACTGTGTCAGGAGATACCAATCGATAGCCTCCACACCCCCATCATGTGGGATGGAGGTGTAGAGGCTCTCGACATCCAAAATGCCCATGTGGGCTATTATATGTGGGAGAGACCACTCAGCGACTGCGTGAACGTATCTCCTCACATAAATCGGCCATCAGGACCAATAATATGTCCCAATCTGTCTCGGCCCATTTCACCCAGTTCCGCCACTCTATACCACAGCTCCGTGTGCAAGTTATAGATGGGGTTCCAGTTCATTTTAGAAGAAATAGGGAAAAGGAATTACTTAGGCGGGAGGCGGGTTGGATTAGGAGGTTGGGTACCCTGGGAGGGGGCGGTCTCAACCGTGATTATGACCTTTCTTTTTGCATTTAAACTTTTATATCCTATTTGAGTATAAGATTCATTGATATATTGTGCCCTCACATGTTCTTGTGCGGTCTGCTAGGCTGCGTCGGCGGTGTGCTGACTGCCGAGTCCAGCTATGTGTGTTTCCCTTGTGGTTACACTTTGAGTATTCTGGGGGTTGCTATTTTTGATGTGCAGGTTTCTTTATTGTTATTGTATTTTTTACATCTAATACAACGATTTATCTATAAGGGTGGTAATCCCTCATGGCACACTCAGCCTTACTTTACCACAGCATTAGCATTTTTTCGCTGTTGGTCATCATCTGATGATTTATGGTGCTGACCTTGTCAGCATGTTCTGCATTATATGCGTTTTATGCGCCACTTTGCGTATTTTTGCATTCGGCATAGCGGCTATTCTATATAGTTTTGTATTTGATTGTATGCGTACGTTTTTTCCGCGTTTTTATCACGTTTTTTCGCGTTTTTGGCGCGTGGTTTGGACGTTTTTACGCACGGAGGCCTTTTTGTACGCTTACGCTTTTACGCATCGTTAGGGCGCTTTTACGCATGGATGCTATTGAGAATCTTATGCGTACGTTTTTACGCATTGCTAGGACGCTTTTACGCATGGAAACGGATGACGTCATTCATTCCGTTTTTCAACAGTACGCTTCTCGCATTGCCCCCTGGGAGATTGGGAGGAGCGTTATGATATTGCTGTGGTTTCCCATCAGGTCCTCCTGACTTGGTAAGTGCTGATTGGCCATTGGGGTTATGACACTTTTCAAATCATGCTGTGATAACGGCTGCTGATTTACATATCTGTTTCCCATTAGGTCCTCTCATTATGCTTTGCCCTGTGATTGGATACGTATGGTTTTTTGTATTGTGATGTTATCTGATTGGTCCATGTGACCCCATTGAAACTGTATATAAATGCCTTTGTGTTTGTTATCTCTTTTGAGTGAGCCTATACAGCTTGAGAAAGGAGCTCGTCTCCGAAACAGCGTCTGTCGCTGTCCCTGGGCGCTATCTTTATGCAATAAAGAGCTTGAATACATCCACGTGGTGCTGCTGATCTCTTCAACTGATGTTTTGGGAGCTGCTGGACTACAGCGCCATATCAGCTTAGCACACGGATACCCTCACCAGGGTGCCTATCGACTGTGGTGCAACATGAAAGATCAGAAGGACAGCCAGGCAACTGGTATTGTTTAAATGAAAATAAATGTGTCAGCCTCCATATCCGTCTCACTTTAGGTGTCCTTTAAGATCTTTACAAACCTATTAGCTGATTAGAGTGATTATATTAGGAGTACTGCTACATGAATGTTTGTGATCGTCTTAAGTAAAAATCTAGCCTCTGTACAGCTATGCCACAGTGTTATTTAGCTACAGTATCAGTCATAAGAAATTGCTAAAGGAGAGGTTTAATACTTTGTTCTTTTCCCCACAGGTGCCGCTCACTGCCCCCCTTCCCTCTCTATAGAACAGAAAAAGCTTATTGACATATCTGTATAGCAACTGTTCCTATCGCTGTCGTTTTTAATATCCAATATTGTCCATCATCGAGGCTGCCTTCTTTCTCTTTGAATGAAGTATGACCTGGACAGGAGAGACCCTTCACTGAAATAATATGGCTGACAGGGAGTCTAAACCTCAGTGTATCTAACAGTGTGTTCCATACCTGTAGCTCCCCTTGCCACCATCCTGAAGGGTTCTTCTTTAGTATCAGAATCAGCTGCCCTGGAGCCAGACTGAGCTGCTCGCTTCCTGTTGCTGTGTAGGCAGAGGTGACCTGAGCAATCTCTGCAATACAGAGGGACAGTGTCTATGGAAGGTACAGCCAATCCCCACACAGAAGAGGGGTGAATAAGAACAACAATGCAGAGAAGAGAAGACTAAGATGTTCTTGAAACGTACAACTTTGACATCATCAGGCACAATGGAAAACACTCATCAATATTTCGCAGCTCTACTTACCTGGCTTTTTGGTTAAGGTTCCTCCAGCTTTACTGGCACTGCCCACACCCTAAAATAAAGAGGAAATTTGTGGTTATTAAGAGAGAGCCCCAATTAAAAGCAACTGGATTTCATTTTTGTAAAAAGAGTCTATTCCAATAGGAAAAGTGCAAATAAATTTGAGAAAAGATAGAAGAGGCTTATTCCCTTGTATGACTTGCAGATTGATTAATCACTGTACTGGTGTATTTTTTGATAAGCAGCCAAACACTGTTTGCATCTTAGGGCTGGGTCACACTGGGCGATGTTTCAGCGGTTGGCTGATCGCCGGCAATCAGCAAAGCGTTGCTACTAATGTATCCCTTTAAATACATTAAAACTGCGGCGTACGCGATTTCGATCAATCGCAAACGCGCTGCATGCAGTGTCTATGGGGCCATTGTGCTGTGATTCTCCTATTGACGGGAATCACAAGGGCAAATCACGACATTTTGCCACCAAATCAGCGGGGGACAAATGCCCAATGTGCACCGGCCTTTCTGGCAGAAACGGCTGGGGTGGTGGTGTGGTGTGGGAGGGGGATGGGGGGACATGAACACACATTGAGACCAAGCACAATTGTGTATACAGTACTACTTATTTTTTCTGCTGCAGTTTCTCTTGGTCTCTAATAACTATAGGAGCTGCCATTTCACCCCTCCCCTTCCCTCTGCCCGTATTTATCCAGATATTCCCCTCCCTCCCCCCCCCCCCCCATTAAAAGCCTCTAACAAACATTTAAAGTCTACCTGAACTGCACAGGACAGAAGGAAAACAGAAAGAAATGCACCGTGTATGTATTTAAAGAGTTTAGCCTGTCTAATTCCTCCTCATTTGTGTCTAATCACAAGTTGTAATTTGATCCCTCCCATGTCACATGACTGCCTAAGGAAGATAAGCCCATTTGAAAACACAGGCTGTAAACAATATGTCTGCTTCCATGAATCAGAAAGTAGAAACAGTGCAGATTTATTTAAGGATTTGTATCAGCTGTAACAAAGAAATGCTTTTTCTTTAATGGGTATTATGCAGTTGCGTATCTTTTAGAACAGAGGAAGTTTGAGGTCAGGTCCACATTAAATGTAAAATGAAGAAAAATGATGGATTTTTTTTTTTTGTAATGAGCCACATTGTTAGATTTTTGTTAGATTTGTTATACCGTGCATTTTTAACGTGATATTGAGATTCCTGGAGGGGGGGGCTAAAAATACTGCAGGAAAAAAAAAATGCCTGGATAGCTTTAACAGACTCAAACAATAGACACACGTATGAATTTACCTCCTGATCTCGGGGCCGCACGTAGTTTGAAGGGAATATTCCACTTCTGTCTCCGAGGGTCCCTGTCCACCACTCGCCATCTTTCTGTGTCACCAGAATAATGTCCCCTTCATTGAATATCAAGTCCCCAGGTTCAGTGCTAGTATACGGGTATAGAGCCACATAATCTGTAGAGAGGAGATGTCCAGTGATACAAATGTCAGCTCAGCAACCATAAACTCTATTAATGACCCATGACAGGTGCTTCACATAACTGGTAGCAATCACATGCACAGGACATCTCACAGCTGTGCAAGATCTAGTGACCAGTTTCCTCCTTATAAAAGGAGGATAAAGCAGGAAGCAGAAGAGACACATGATCATATGACGGGTGATGATCACGTGACCATCTCATTTCTGCTCTCAGCTGTATTCTACATGTCGTAGCAGTCTGGGAGCACAGAAAGTAGCTGAAGCATAATAATATGCATAAAATGCAGGCTGCAGGCTGGGGTATAATACTGCTCTGGGCCCTCTAGCAAATACAACGATCGTGGGGACCCCTTACAGAAACCCCCATTGTCCCCTACCGGTAGTCACTCACACTGCTGCAAGCCTAATGTATGCCATGAGCTCAGGAGCCAAAGAAGAGCAGTGCGGAGCAAGTGGCTGCCAGGAAGAAAAGGCCTGACAATGCGAGCAGGTAAATATATTTATATAGCTCTGCTGTGCTTACTTTGCAAGGGTAGAGGGAAAAAGAGCAGGCTTCCCATAGTGCCCTCCTCCTACTCCCTCGGTTGGGAATGGTTACCGGAGCAGTGCTTTTCAGCGCAGGTAGATTTGAGCGCAGCCGGCGCCACCATAGACTGTAATAGGAATTACAGCTAGAGTGCGCTCAGTGAGTAACGTCAGCGCCTTCAGAAGATGGAGCCGAAGTTGCTTTTAAAACACAATAATTCGGCCTCCAGCAATAGCTGGAAGCTAAATTATATCATTCCCCACCATCCATGGCGGCCTGGAGGGGGAATAGTAATTAACACGGCCGGGAACTCGTGCAGCAGGATTAGCCGTATAACAGCTGTATCCTGCGCCCAAGTCTACCGGCGCAGATTTCAAATGTATGCATTGTTACACCTCCTTAATGTCTGCACTCTGTCAGTACTGTGAGGATACAGGTTCACTTTTCATGGAAAGAGGATTTACCGAGTGCCTCACCTTCTGCAGCCGTGTACGAAGGGGTTGTAGGCTTCTTCTTTACAGCCGCATATACAGGTTCAGGTCTGGAAGACAGAATTATGTAGTTAATAAAGTGATATGAGCAGTATCTGCAGATAATTGGTTAGCTGACTTAGGTGTGCAGAGATGCATTATGACAGCCTCTCTTCCTCATGTGAAGCTGAATGATTGAAAATACTTTCTGTTTTAGAAAAGGAAAACTTTACTTGGCAGAGTTTTCTCAGCATGAGGGCTTCAGGAGTCCTTAATGCCCTTTACAAAGAACCCTGGAGGCGCTGGTACTCTGACATCACTCATCCGCTAATCAGGAAGTAGTGCGTGTCTGAAAACAGAGCAGCCCGGTGACCATGAACCTAGCATGGAGCCCAGAAGGAGGTGAGTTTGTACTACAAGGCTTCCTGCTGCACAAGGGGCGGGGGAGGGGGGGGGGATTCGGCAAGGAGAGGGAAGGAGAAGTCAACCCCACTCCCCGTGGCTGAGTCCTAGTGTGCCCACTGTTTGCCCCTCCATCACTGTACGGATTAATGCATTGTAAAGCTATGTGGCCAATCATGCCGCACAGCCTACTGCATTCCAAAATACTGTGACAGTTGGTAATTACTGTAAGAAAAGACTTACTCTGGGCTTTTGCTCTCACTTCCAGGGAGAATCTTCACATAGGATTTAGGAAACCATCCTTTCTGCCCGCGAACCTCCCCAAACCACCAGTTCTCCTGCTGCTCCAGCACGGTAATAGTGTCATTTTTGGTGAAATTCAAGTGGTTGTCCTTCTTTGCAGTCCATGAGCACAGTGCTTGAGCTTTAACTTCCTCCACTGGCTGACCCTGCATGAAAATCACAAGAAGAGGTAAAACGTGCTGGCAGCTGATTCCCAACACAAGTTGTCCATAATATCTTGTAACAGTCGAATGCAGCCAAAAGCACCAGTGTAAGCACATTGAGACTATTTAGTCCACTATTGGAGGACTAAAAGCTAACAGACTGGCACCCTGCCAATCTGTACTGAATTTGGCTGCATGGGTGTGTACATCTGAAATGGCCGTGGCCAAATGCTATTCCCTCCGAGTTGTCGCAACTGGGGGGGCTAGGAAGATAGGGGATATGTAGTTTGGACCGACGCTCAAACTACCATTTTTTCTTTCTTTTCTTTAATTAAAGGGGCACTATGGCTAAAAATGTTAATATTTAAAATGTGTGCAAACAAAGACAAATAAGAAGTATGCTTTTTCCAGAGTAAAATGAGCCATAAATTAGTTTTCTCCTATGTTGCTGTCACTTACAGTAGGCAGTAGAAGTCTGACAAAAGTGACAGGCTTCGGACTAGTCCATCTCTTCATAGGGGATTCTCAGCAAGGCTTTTATTCTTTATACTGATATTCCCTAAAAAGAATTTAAACAATGGTGCTGGCCAGCTTCCCTGCTGGCTACACAGTTTTTGGCAGTTGGACAGAGCAACAAAGTGCTTTTGAAAAAAAATAAATCCCAGAGAACCCCCCCCCCCCCTCCAATGAAGAGATGGACTAGTCTAAAACCTGTCACTTCTGTCAGATTTCTACTACCTACTGTAAGTGACAGCAACATAGGAGATAAGTAATTTATGGCTCATTTTACTCTGGAAAAAAATGTACTTATTTGTATAGATTTGCATATATTTAAAATTTTTACAATTTTTCGCCATAGTGCCCCTTTAAGTTGAGTGCAGGCTATCCCCGATGCCAAATTAGTCACTAAGCGCAGCTATAGCCTTAACGATCATTACGGTTTATGGCTGTCCCCAAAGTGCTGCACCGGAATTAGCGGATTTGTTCTGGAGGGTGACATTACAGGGCCCCAATATGTTACAGCCGAGCGGTGCTTTGTGTGTCTATGTAAAAGGCAGGTCGAGATCCCTAACCCCTATACAGTGCCCTGGAGTCTAGTGGCCCGCCCTCCCCTATACAGTTCCCTAGTATTTAGTGCTTTCCCCCTACTTCCCCACATGGCTTCTCTGGTGATCGAGGGCTTCACCTCCAATATAGCTTCCCTGGTGCTCTAGAGTGGGCCAAACATAATGCAAAGTGGGGAAATCACCTGAGAGCCAAATTTAAATTTACCTAAAGGAATTGAGTCTGAAGAAGACTTATTAGCTGAAAGCTTACTCTTTTTCTTCTGAATTAGCCAATAAATTGTATCATCCCGAATCAAAGCTTTTTGTTTTTATTGATCATTAAGCAAGCTGGTACAATACTCTACTGCTGCGTTCTCTGCACCTGACACTTACTTGTCCATGGATAGGAGACACGGAGCCAGGGGAGATAGTGCGGGTAAATGCAGAGGTCTTCTGCCATGTTGAGTTGATGTTAAGGCTGGAGAAAGGCAGGTTCTGGTACTCCATTCCCCCTTCAGAGGACTTCGTTGGTGAGAGTGACCTGAAGATGTAAAGGAAATGCTAAGCAAAATGTGAAAGGACAAATAAATGATTGCTTTAGACAATCTCTCCAGAACTTGTCCCTGCTTGTGTTCCTGGTGTTGTGCGTATATATATATTTACACATAGGGAATGCTTGGGAATTCTTTCAAATGTTCTCTTGTATGTACCCAAGAGCAGTTGCTGAAATTGTATTTTGCGGTGTATAATCCCACTTTAAGTGAGGGCTTAGAGTCAATTATTAGCCAGTTATTAGGAGTTGAGGATATTGGGGTGTTTTTTTTTCCATTTAAAGTAAATATAGGCAGAGGAGTAGTAGAATGAAAGGGAAATTATTTGCATGGGCCTACCTAATGCCCTGCATTCACCTTGTGTATAAAGAGGAACTCCAGTGAAAATAACGTAATGAATAAAAGTGCTTAATTTTTACAATAATGATGTAAAAATGACGTAGTCAGTGTTTGATCATTGTAAAATGTTTCTTCTCCCTGATTTACATTCTGACATGTATCACATGGTGACATTTTTACTGCTGGCAGGTGATGTCACTGGAAGTAGCTGCTGCTTGCTTTTTTTGGGCAGTTGTAAACAGCTGTTATTTCCCACAATGCAACAAGGCTCCCACAGTGTGATGTCAGAATCATGGTTCTGACATTACACTGTGAGAGGGGTTTCACCACAATATCAGCCATACAGAGACCCCTGATGAGCCGTTTAAAAAAAGGAATAGATGTCTCATGGGAAAGGGGGTATCAGCTACTGATTGTGAAGAAGTTCAATTCTTGGTTATGTTTCTCTTTAACCTCCTTGGTGGTAATCCCGAGCTGAGCTCGGGCTATGCCGCGCAGGAGGATTGCTCAGGCCCCGCCGGGCCGATTTACATAATTTTTTTTTGTTGCACGCAGCTAGCACTTTGCTAGCTGTGTGAACTCACCGGTCGCCACCGCTTGCCACGTTAGAGGGTGGACCCCCCCCGAGACCCCTGCGCAGCCTGGCCAATCAGCGCTGAGGGGTGGATCGGGACTCCCTCTGACGTCGGACGGGGGAAGCCCTAATGGAAATCCCGTTCAGAATGAGATTTCCTGACGGGCCTGATCGCCGGAGGCGATCGGAGGGGGTGGGGGGATGCCGCTGCTCAGCGGCTATCATGTAGTCTAGCTACAGGATTAAAAAAAAAAAAAAAAAAAAAAAAAAAAAACTGCTGCGCTGCCTCCCTGGCGGATTTAATTGACCGCCAGGGAAGTTAAAGGACATCTGAGGTGAAACTAAATAGATGAGAAAAACAAATAATTGTATCTATCCTCCTCCTCTTAAAAAAATGACCCTTTTTAGCTATCCTATGGTTTTATTTTATAATTAAATCTAGTTTTTAAAATGTAATTGTCTCTGCTTAATGACACCTTTATTGCAATATGCCACAGCTCAAATCTATGAATTATTGACCCTTTTTATCTGTTTTCTGCCTGCAGAAGCCATTTACTGACAGGAAAGTGTTTTATGGCTGTAATTACTTATCAGTGAGGGTTATGCTATAGTCTGACCCAGTCCGACCCGGACAGAAACTGTAACTTGCATACCTGATGTTTAACGCTTTCATGCAGAGAAAGAAAAAAAGGAAAACAGCCTAGTTATTTGTGTGCTTGGCACTGTACATACACGTCTATCTAATCATGTCACCTCGGCTATACTTTAAAGAAGCCAACACTGTTTCCATACCAAGAAGGGAAGCCAAGGGAAATTATACATGTGGGGTAGTTGTAGGTTTCATAAAGATATTTCCACTCAGAGTGATGTTGGTACAGTACTACAGTACAGTACTGAAGCCAGTGGCTCTTACTTGGTTGGTGGTGAGGTAGATGACACAGAGATGGTGGGAGGCACCAAGGCCTTCTTAGGAGACAACACTTTCTCGCTCTCTGGCATTCTTTCTGCATAATTAGATGGAAACCAGCCAACGTTTCCCTGAACAGAGCCATACAGCCAGCCGGGCTCTCCAGTGTTCTTCTCATCCACCTGTAAAGCAGAGGGAAACCGTCACCTCAGTAACTTATAAAGTGCAAGTCAGAAATGGGACACCCTCCACAAGTAAAAAGACAAAACAGAAAAAAAAGTGGCGCCTTGGAAAATTTGGGCACAAGGAGGCACCCGATAAAATAGCGGATGCCAAGTATGCCCACTATGCAAAGCAGCAAAAACGCCTGCAAATTTATCGGCATCACCAGGGGGTGGTTTAGAAAGAAGGTCAATGGTCAGGCGACACTGGGGGAGGTGGGGGTGGTTAGGGTTACGCGATTTGTAGCAATGAGAATAAAATTAGGTGCAGGGAGGCACCCGATAAAATAGCAGGTACAGAGTCTTCCCGCTATGCAAATTACGGCATAGCACAGAAGACTCTGTGGTTGGAGAAAGATTAAGGTTTAAGCAACACCGTGGTGGAGGGATTGGGTGGGTGGGCACCCCCAGGGGAAGGGGGTGGTTAAGGGTTAGGCAACACCAGGAGGGTTAAAGAGACTCTGTAATAGGGTTGCAACGGTATGAAATTCCATGGTATGATAACAGTCGAAAAAAAATACCACAGTATTACGGTATTACGCAATTATTTGGACCAGGGAACCCCCTTACATTAAATAATGTGCCCGCCCACCCCAGTGTGGGGGTGCCCCACTTCCTCTGGAACTGTAAAATGGCTCACCCTGCTCCTGCAAAAGTCCGGGTGGTGTTAGAGATAGGTGTAGCCAGTAATAGGTGGCAGCAGCATAGGTAGCCAGGGATAGGTGTAGCCAGTAGTAGATGGCCGCAGCCTAGGTAGCCAGGGATAGGTGTAGCCAGTAATAGGTGGCAGGAGCATAGGTAGCCAGGGATAGGTGTAGCCAGTAGTAGGTGGCTGCAGCATAGGTAGCCAGGGATAAGTGTAGCCAGTAGTAGGTGGCTACCGCATAGGTAGCCAGGGATAGGTGTAGCCAGTAGTAGGTGGCTGCAGCATAGGTAGCCAGGGATAAGTGTAGCCAGTAGTAGGTGGCTACAGCATAGGTAGCCAGGGATAGGTGTAGCCAGTAGTAGGTGGCTGCAGCATAGGTAACCAGGGATAGGTGTAGCCAGTAGTAGGTGGCTGCAGCATAGGTAGCCAGGGATAGGTGTAGCCAGTAGTAGGTGGCTGCAGCATAGGTTGCCAGGGATAGGTGTAGCCAGTAGTAGGTAAGTATGTAAGATTTTCACAGTACAGATTCTCTTTAAAGGGGCATTATCGCGAAATTATAGAACCTAATATCTGTCAGTGGTCAGATTGGAAAAATACATAAACTCCTTGTATGAGGTGATAAGGAGAGACACATTACATATCACTGATCTCTGTGCAGGACATCAGGTCTCACTGACGTGCAGAGAGACAGCTCATTCATAAGGAAAGGAAGGTTGAAATAGCAACTCTTGACGTTTAGTGGCACATTCCAGCTGTCAGAGCTTCGTGCACGCTGACAACATTTGTTTTGAAAGCTACAAGGATCTGGGAGGCCCCCTCGACACCATAGCAGGCTCTGCTGTGGCCAGCTCATAAGACAGCACGTTACCACACACTCCATACCATTCACAGTTCTTCTGCAGGAGTAACAGACTTGAGCTGTCCACAGCAGAGCCTGTGATTGAGTAGAGGGGCCTCACAGATCATCGTATCATTCAAAACACGTTGTCAGTATGGAGCTCTGACACCTGGAATGTGTCACTATTAATCACCTCAGCCAGGGGAGGTATTTCAACTATCCTATCCCACATCGGCGATAAGATAAGACCCAACCTCCTGCACAGAGATCAGTGATATGTACTGTGTCTCTCCTTATAACCTCATCAAGGCATTTATGTATTTTTACAATAAGACCTCTGACAGATATTATTTGACTGAAAATTGATAATTTTGCCATAGTGCCCCTTTGAGGGTTAGGCATCAGTAAAGGGAGGGTTCTGTGTGAGAGTAGGGCCGGCTTCATAGTGGCTGCAGGCTGTAGTTTGCCCAGCACTGGTGTAGACTGATAACTGTCTTTATGTATTATGATTGCAGTTTGGTCTGGAGGCCCAATCCCACCCTATATTCAATCCAGGCTTACCAAAATGTTGGTAAACCGGGCATTTTATCCTGTACAAGGTGCCCATACATTACTGTATTACTGTATGCGCCACCATTATGAACTGCAAAAACCTGTGTTTTGGATTATTGAGTCTTGCTGGTTTGGGGCTCGGCAAAAATAAAGAAATCATTATGTATTCTTTATGTATTTACATTTGGCTTTATTAAGGATTTCACATACAGAGCATAGTGGTTGGCCTCTTTGTCTTCTATAATTTGCTTTCATTAACAATACATGCATCTGGATCTTTACCTGAATTATATCGCCTGCTCCGAAACTCAGCTCATCTGAATTCCTGGCTTCAAATGGATAAAGGGCCTTATAGTTCACAAACACAGCTGACTTCCTGTTCTCTGAGGTTCCTGTAGCAGGACCTGCAAACACAAACAGCCAATTACAGATCCAGCAGCTCAATAAGCATCAGTGTGTAAATATTTATGTTGTATATTTTTTAATAAATCTGCCTATTTTTGTATTTTATTTCCCCCTACCTCTCTCCCACTCCACAGCCAACCAATAACAGCGATCGGCTGTCATAGGCTTCTGCCTATGAGAGACGATCGCTCTCTAGAGTCCCATGGGGACATCCGTGTCACACGGCTGTCCAGTACAGCGCTGCTGCAGATCGCAGCGCTGTACAATGTAATTAGATGGCAATTCCACTGTCTAACAGTCTCTTGAGCGGCAATCACCACTCGGAGACTGAAGGCGGAGCTCCGCTCCGCCCACTAAAAGGAGATGCGCACGCAGCTTGCGCGCGATCTCCTGCACTGCGAGCCCCAAGGACTTTACGCCGATCAGCGTTAGGCGGTCCTTGGGCTGCCGCCACAGCCACGCCCATCGGCGTGATGCGGTCGGCAAGCAGTTAAAGAGGAACTGTAGTCAAATAACACAATTCAGAAAATTGCTTTTTTTTTAGTGAATAAAAATTTAGATTTGGGGAAAGCGATAGATGTAGTGTACTTGGACTTTCCAAAGGCTTTGGACACTGTTCCCCAGAATCGCCTGTTGCAAAAGCTGAGAATACAGGGGCTAGGGGAATATGTTTGTATGTGGATAGAGAACTGGTTAAGGGATAGAAGGCAAAGAGTGGTGGTAAACGGAACATACTCAACATGGGAAACTGTTAGCAGTGGGGTACCGCAAGGGTCAATTCTTTTCAATTTTTATTAATGATTTAGTAGATGGAATACAGCGTTATATGGCCATCTTTGCAAATGATACATAAATATGCAGAGTAGCAACACTAAAACAATTAGTGACGTATAACAATATGGCCATATGAGCAGGCACGTTGCAGATTAAATTTAAAGGAAATCTTATGTCTGAGTATTTTTAATAATAAAGTGATTACCGTGCAGCATTTTATGAGTGCTTCCTTATCCCATTAAAACCGCCGCTGTCCCAGCTTCAGAATGGCTGTTATCCTCTCCGTGATCAATTATAATTTATTCAAAATGGCGCTGCTGGCCGGAACTACTTCCGGGTCAGCCAGCGCTTCTTCCCTGTAGCTGTCACTACTCGCGCTGTGCGTACTCGCGCCGTAGTTTCACTGCTGGCTCGTGCACGTCCAAAGCTGCGAGTGCACGAGCCGAAAGTTTCCAAAGCGCAGTTCCCGAGCGCAGTGCACGAGCTCGCACGTAGCCGATATGCTAATGCGCGCGCAGCACAGGAACTTGTAGCACGGCTGTCGGAATTAGGACCCAGCGCAGAAGGGAGCCTGCTACTGTTTATGATCCTGGGTCATTCGGCGACAGGCGCCGACAGGGGAGACTGACGGGGAGGATTGCCAGGCAATGGAAGGCTGCAGGAGAAAAAATACACTGCAGTAAGTGTCTTATGACAGTAATGTACCATTATGTATGTTTGCAGAGATTTTGCATTTGACTTAAGTGTTTCTTTAAGGTTGATAAATGTAAAGTCATGCACCTTGGAAAGACCAATGGTAGATCACCATATAAAATAAACGGCATTAAGCTGGGAACGTTAGACTTGGAGAAGGACTTGGGAATACTTGTTGATAATAAGTTAAGTAATCGTATGCAATGCCAAGCAATAGTGGCTAAAGCAAAAAATTCTGGGATGCATAAAATGGGAATACGTCTAATAACTGTTTGCTGAGCACACAGTTCAACTGTCCGTGAAAAAGAGGCCTCATTTAGCTTGGAAAAAAGGCGACCGATATGTGACCTCATTAATATGTATAAATACATGCTGATGGGCAATACAAAAAGCTTGGCAGATAAGCTTTTTGTGCCTACGGTTGTACAATGGACAAGAGGAAATTATCTGCATTTGCAGGAAAAACGTTTTTTGCCATCTATATAGAAAGGAGGCCTTCACAGTGAGAGTCTGGAATATCTTACTTCAGGAAGTAGGTATGTCAAAATCTACACTCACCTAAAGGATAATTAGGAACACCTGTTCAATTTCTCATTAACGCAATTATCTAATCAACCAATCACATGGCAGTTGCTTCAATGCATTTATGGGTGTGGTCCTGGTCAAGACAATCTCCTGAACTCCAAACTGAATGTCAGAATGGGAAAGAAAGGTGCATGGTTGTTGGTGCCAGTTGAAGACTGGAAAAATGTTGCCTGGTCTGAGGAGTCTCGATAGAGTCAGAATTTGGCATAAACAGAATGAAAACATGGATCCATCATGCCTTGTTGGTGGTGGTGTAATGGTGTGGGGGATGTTTTCTTGGCACACTTTAGGCCCCTTAGTGCCAATTTGTAATCGTTTAAATGCCACGGGCTACCTGAGCATTGTTTCTGACCATGTCCATCCCTTCATGACCACCATGTACCCATCCTCTGATGGCTACTTCCAGTAGGATAATGCACCATGTCACAAAGCTCGAATCATTTCAAACTGGTTTCTTGAACATGACAAAAGGGCCCCCACAGTCACCAGATTTCAACTCAATAGAGCATCTTTGGGATGTGATGGAACAGGAGATTTGTGCCCTGGATGTGCATCCAACAAATCTCCAACTGCAAGATGCTATCCTATCAATATGGGCCAACACTTTTAAAGAATGCTTTCAGCACCTTGTTGAATCAGTGCCACATATAATTAAGGCAGTTCTGGAGGCGGAAGGGGGGGGGGGGGGGGTCAAACACCGTATTAGTATGGTGTTCCTAATAATCTTTTAGGTGAGTGTATATCTGTATTTAAAGAGGGCTCAGATGCTTTCTTTGCATTGAAGGGCATCCACTGTGATAATTCCTGGGAGAGTTGATCCAAGGATTTATCTGACTGCCATCTGGAGTCAGGAAAAAAAAATTCAGTTTTAAGGTTGACCCTGGCCTTGTAAGGTTTTTTGCCTTCCCTTGGATCAACTGTGATATGTGGGGGTTCAGGACAGTTTTTTTCTTTTGGTTGAATTTGATGGATGTCTTTTTTCAACCAAACTAACTTGTTACTTACTGTCTTTTGCTGTCTGTCACAACTTTATTTAGATGTTTTTCAGTCCTGAAATTCAAATTGAGCCTATATTTTCTCAAGATCTAATATGCTGACTTGATACTATTTCCAAGTAAAAAACATTTTAAATAATAAATCATATTCTGTTTTCATCTATTTTAAAAACAGAACAACCACCATCACATATTACTTTATACTAAAAAGAAGAACACAAAACCCCCAATATTAGTAAAGTTTCTCTACCTTTGTCAATGCTTCCTTGTCTCACGCTCACAGATTTCAGCTTCTCTGCAAACTTCTCATCGATGCTGAGTTTGGAGAAGCGTCTCTCGGGGTCTTTGCTGGCCGTGCTATCCTTGCGCCGCCTCTCCTCCTCTTCTGCTTTACTTTTCTCCTCAGCTTCTCTCTTCAGCTGTGCTTGCATGCGTTTCTCCTCTTCCTGTTTCCTCCTCTGCTCAGCTTCCCTCTGCAGCTCTGCCCGCTTCCTCTTCTCTTCCTCCTCCTGCTGCCTCTCCTCTGCCAGCTTCTGCTGCTGGGCTTCCCGCTCCTTTACCCTAGCTGCCTCCTCCTCCGCTCGCTGCTTCTCCAGGAGCATCTGTTCCTTCCTCCGCTCCTCCTCCAGACGCTTCTGCTTGTCCTCCTCCTCTTTCTTCACCCTCTCCTTCCACATGTTCTCCTTCTCTTGTTTGGCTCTCCTGAGAATGGCAAAAAAGACAAAACGTCTGAGGATTAACTACTAAAGAAAAAAAACTGCCTGACCGCCACATTTGGAGTTTTCATGGAAGAAACTGTCTGGTTGCTATGAAACAAACCAGCAGCATTGGCAAGATACATCCTTAAAAGGCCCAATCTTTCTTAAGGACGTACTTAAGGACTGCAGTGATTGAAATTACACCCTGTTTTGATGGTTACCTGGCTGGCAGGGCGTAGATTTCAATCAGCGGTCTGACCGCTGAATCCCCACTGTGTCCCATCGCAGCTCACTGGCTCTGCCTGTCTCTATGACGGCAGAGCCCTGTGAGTGGGTCAGGAGCTGATTTCATTGCCTCCCGCCCTGTCTTTCAATGTAAGCAACTCCCATTGGCTTACATTGATAGACAGGGTCAGGAGCCAATGAAAGCGGCTCCTGACCGGCTCACAGGAACTCTGCTGTCATAGAGATGGCAGAGTGGGTGGCCCGGGTTCTCGATGTGCAGCGGTGACGGCGATTGCGGCGGGTATGTGCGGTGATTCGCCGGTATCCGTCAGGATTCCACCGTTTCTGTACCAGCGATCTCTGGTCCTTTAAGGGGGCAGAGACCGCTGGTACTTAAAAACAGAAGATATCCGGGCACCAACAGTTGCAAAGCAATCCACCGCTTTTATTGCATGTATCTGTTGGTAACGGGGATTAAATAAAAGTGGTGGATTGCTTTGCAACTGTTTGTGCCCGGATATCTTCTCTTTTTACGGCATACAAATTGACTCTGGTCTGGAGGCACAGCAGGAATCCATCCAATCCCCATCAGGTCTGCCAGCTTCGCATCTAGTGCCGATTCAGTACTTCTCTCCTCCTTCGTAGGAATAACCGCTGGTACTTAAGTGGTGAAAGTGAACCCGAGGTGAAAATAAACTGATGAGATGAAACAATTGGGATCTGTCCTTCTACTCCTAAAAATAACTTTAGATATCCTATGGTTTTATTCTATATTTAAATATTTACATAGTAGATTAAATGCGTTATTGTCTCTGCTCAATGGCAGTCTATTAAGTATGCCAGAGTTAAAATACATGATGAGTAGGTTAAGCAGGAAGTACAGTAAGTATAACGTGTATGTTTACTTTGACTTATTTTTCTGTTCATGTTTGCTTTAAAAGCGGATATAATCTTGCAGCTCACATTCCTCTCTCTGTTGCAAGCATCCGATCAGATTTGTGGTTTTGATTTTCACTATGAAACAAGTACTGTACATTCTGCTTAGATTTCCTGACTGATATAAAATATCATGTCATGCATTGAGCAAATTTCCCTGAATGGGTTATTTATAGAGAAATGGTGATCTTGAAAGCCACTTGGCTGTTTACTTGCTTACGCACTGGTATACTTGAACTACAGTAAGCAATAAGACTGCTTGCTTCATTAGAAAACAGATACTAAACCGACTGCTCTGGCTGTGTCAGTTCCCTTTATCCAGTTTTGTACAAGAATCATTGTTTTAATTAACCTTGCATCCGCTTCCTCCTCTTTCTTCTTTTGCTCTAGCTCAGCTTGCTTGCGCTCCACATCCCGCAGTTTCTCCTGCTTGATCTTCTCCAGCTGATGAAGTGCAGTCTGTTGCTTGTTGTAACTTTCCCTCAGCTCCTAACAAAGGGAAAAGAAGTAATTAGACTCAGTGACTGGAGCCTTCTGACCACAATGGGAATCAGTGCCTTGGAGCATGCATTGACATGGCTGGCATGAACAGGTGATTTACCCAACGTGCTGCAAAACAAAGAACAACTATGGACCCTGCTGAATGGGATCAGGCAGAAGATCTGTTTCTAAACAAAACCAGACATGTAACTTAAAGAAAACCTGAACTGAAAATTAAAAGTCAAAATAAACATACACAGGCCATACGTACCTCCCGTGTAGTATACTCCTCAATCTCTTTCTCCTCTCCCATGTCCTGTTCGTCCACTGTGATCAAGGGAATTCTCCGTCCTCCATTTTGAAAATGGCCATTACCCCATAACAGGTTTCTGGTCAGCACACTGCTAAATTGTAACATCGCCCACTTGAGCCACAGGGAAACATGGACATTACCGGCCACTTCAGTTGTCCGCTCAGCTATAACTGACAGCAACTGATATATAACTGACAGCAACTGATAGATTTCAGTTCTGACAAAATGTTGTCAGAACTGGAAGGGATCATTGTAAGAAGAAAATGGTGAGTTTCTGAGAGGAACTGATGGCAAGGTAACTAATGTTCATTTGAAGTTACCTAGTGTTTATTTTAAATAATTTTACTCAGTACAGGTTCCCTTTGAAGAGAAACTCAGAACAAAAATTTAACTTTATCCCAATCAGTAGCAGATACCCCCTTTTACATGAGAAATATATTCCTTTTTACAAACAGACCATCAGGGGGCGCTGTATGACTGATATTGTGGTGAAACCTCTCCCACAAGAAACCTCTCCCACAAGAAAAGTTCAAACTTTTGGCAGTTTCCTGTCTGTGAACCTTGCTGCATTGTGGAAAATAGCGGTTTACAGCTGTTTCAAACTGCCAAAAACCATGCAGCAGCTGCAGGTGATGTAGCTGCTGCATGGTTTTTGGCAGTTGAAAACAGCTGTAAACAGCTATTTTCCACAATGCAACAAGGTTCACAAGACAGGAAGCTGCCAAAAAAATTTCGAACTTTTCTTGTGGGAGGGGTTTCACCACAATATCAGTCATACATCGCCCCCTGATGGTCTGTTTGAGAAAAGGAGTAGCTTTCTAATGTAAAAGGGGGTATCAGCTACTGATTGGGATACAGTTAAATTTTTGGTCGGAGTTTCTCTTTAAACACCACCTCACTGTAGGCAAGGGTTTGTACAGTACTTGGTCCCCAACTGTCACCTGAGGGAGCAAGACCCAATCCCTACAGATGACCATTCCAAGGATTATGGTACAAAATTCTACACTTGGTTAGGCAAAACTGCAGTGATCCTGGTGGTTAGACTATTTTATACTGCAAGTCAATGTCCTTCCTGAAAATAAACATTTCCCCTCAAAGTACAGTCCTCAGCACGACTGGGATGGCTGATGTGAATTTAGTGTAGATAAACTACTTTTAGTAAATTGTCCTCAAAGAATAGTAGGTGTGCTTCCTATGTGTACAGTGCAGTATGGATAAAAATACTTATGGTCTAATGGCTGCAAAAATGCAGTGACCTGAACTAAACATACTGAATTGAAACTTTGGGGATTAACTTTTAATAGAAAATAGCTAAAAAGTAGACAGGGACAGACAATTATAGTGACACACAATGTACTACCTAACAACAACAATCTTTTTATAGCGCTTTTCTCCCTGGGGACTCAAAGTGACCTGCGTTATACAGTCTCAAAGGCTGGAGAGAAGAGGTGGGTTTTTAGCCTTTACTTTAAGCTGTCCAGAGAAGGAGCCTCTCGTACGGACGGTGAAAGAGAGTTCCACAGAGTAGGGACTGCATAGGAAAAGGCCCGAGCACCAACTAACTAGCCTGGAAGAGGAGCACTATGAGGTATTTGTATCAGGGTTGCTCTAAACTAAGATTGAACCCTTCCATTTTTCATGCTCTAAAACTAACCCTCAGCCAAAGAAACCCCTTTATGTTTCACCACCTACGTGGAGGCTTCATCAAGAAAAATCTACAGTGCAGCCTGAGAGGGCACCACGAACAAAGTAGCATAATTACAAAAGTCAAGGGAAAATAGCAGCATAATGGCTAAAAATGCAGCATAATGGCTAAAAATGCAGCCTGGCCGTCAGTCTGCACTATAACACTTGATTTTTCTGTCCTGACGAAGCTTCCATTTATGAGGTAAAACATGTTGGGTTTTCTTTGGTTGAGGATTATAATGATTTATTGTGAAAAATGTAAGGGTTCAGTCCTACTTTGGTACAACCCTGATACAAAACCCCTATAGGACTACTCTTCCATGCTAGTTAGGTAAAACTGTGTCACTATAATTGTTGTCGGTCCCTGCCTACTTTTAAAACAATTTTCAATTAAAAGTCACATTTTAGCCCTATGGTCCTCAAAGGTTAGATTAATTGTTTTTAGTCTAATGGATGCATAAGACAATGCTTAGACGCTGGTATGTGTGGAATCTTTGTAGGCTTATGCAACATTACCCAAAAGTTCACTTTGAAGACAAATTTGGCATATTTTTAACACAAGTATGTTTAAAAGGTAAGCACACAGGTATGTTCATGCTGGATCCATTTAGCTCTGTGCACTGTCCGTTCCTCTGCTCATTCCACCAGGCCTCTGTAATGACTTCTTGAAAAACTTGACTTTTGGCTAAAGTAACATTTTTAGACATGAAAGGGAGAGGTCTTGCTGCGATGTTTCCTCCTATCACCCTCCTATTAAGGGGAGTGAATAGGGCAGGGAAGAGGAGGGAATAAGAATATGACAAGAGGGAACATCGCAGCAAGCCAGCCTCTTCTTGAAAATGTGACTTTAGCTGAAGTTATTACAGGGGCCAAGGAGAGCGAAGGACAACACACAGAGGTATGTGGATCCACAATGAAAATCCATCTGTGCTTACCTCAGGTAGCATTGCCTCTGATCAGGTAATGGTATTTGGGCCTGAGAAGACAGACAAATAAATCTGAAGACTAATCATACAACTGTAAAGATCCATCTGGTACCTAAAACACCAAACACTACTCAAACACCTCATTGGCTGGCCTACTCACCCATCCTCCCAATGCAGTGGAGATAAGCAAGTCTCAAGAATTCTCAAAAAGACAATGAGCACCTGAGAAGGCTTTAGGGCACAGACTACAAGCCACATTCACACAGGAAATGGAAAGCAAGAAATGGAAATACAGGTAAAGGGATACAGCGAAGAGGTGAGGAACACATAGAAACGGAATTAACCTTAAGCAAGAGGAAGAGATTGTTGAGACAGCTGAGGAGAAACAAAAGGCACTGCAGAACAGAGTCATCCAAATTGTCACGCTGCAAGATAAGGTAGAGAAGCCATTAAATGTAATTTCAACCCAATACTAACAGGGGACAGCCAGGAGCATGTGAACTTCAGATGGGCAAAATTATATAGAGAACCTGCTGTAAGGACACCTGAACTGAAAAGGATATGGAGGCTGCCATAATCATTTCCTTTTAGGCAATACCAGTTGCATGACCGTCCTGCTATTTTTCTGCCTCTAATACTTTTAACCGTAAACAAGCATCAAGACTAGGTGTTTCTGACTGAAGTCTGACAGTATTAGCCACATGCTTGTTTCAGATGTGTGATTCAGACACTACCGCAGGACAGCCAGGCAACTGGTATTGTTTTTGAAGGTAATAAAAATGGCCGCCCCAATATCCCTCAGGTCAGGTGTAATTTAATATTTATGGATACAAATAAAAAAACAAGGTGGCGTCATTGGCTGTTGAACCATTAGAACTCTTGGACTATGTGGGTTCTGTACAAAGATCTGGATGATGGTAAAGCTACTTTGGGGTTGACTTACCGTTAACTAGACATTGGTGTAGACTCTATACTATTTTATTATTATTTACTACTTTCTGATTTAGAGGACTGCAAAGTGATGCAGTAGGTAATTTAGGATGGCCCCTAAGCTCATTACCTTTGACTGGATATATGTTGGCGGTGGGGCTGTCCACCGGGTAAAACTAGAGGGGTGGGAATGGGATAGGGTTGGATGGGGAACTGTTTTGGGATTAAAATATAATTTCCCAGGACTAAGCTAAGTGCTCATTCAGATGTTTATGGGACTGTGCTTGCTGTGATATTTTCATTTACTTCATGTTTCATATTGCCTTGTGTATGTAAGAGTATGCCAACTTGAACTATTTCCCTGTGTTACTCTGTACAGAATATTTTCCTGCTGTAATAATTATCTTTTCTAGTGCTGGTCTTGACGATACCCAAAAAATTGATCGAAAAAAAAAAAAAATAAGGTAGCTTTATCTGGCCACCCTATTGTGTTCTATCCTACCAACATTTCATCATTTTTGCAGAGTAAAATCTTCAATTTTAATAAAGCGTAAGAGATTACTAGGCATTTTTATAAGTAAAAGTCATTCACGAACGTCAACAATCAGTCTAGCTCACACATGTTAAACTTTGGCCCACAGGCCAAATCTGGCCCATAGAACCCTCATATTTGGCCAGCAAGTGGTTTTTCCACTTTGCATTATGCTTAGATCACTCTAGACCGCTAAGGAAGCTATAGTGGGGTGAAGCCCTAGGTCACCAGGGAAACCATATAAAGGAGGGAGGAGGAGCACTAGATACAGCCTTTCTATCCCCATCTAGCTTCTGTGCTGCGGTGGGCTGTTCTTACCTTCAGCTGATTGTTGAAGGAGTCCATCTCTTTCAGTTTGGAAGAGGTCTCTTTCTCCAGAGCGTCCAGCTGCTCCCGCAGCCTCTGGCATATACCATCCTTTTCTGCCGTCTTCTTGTGAATGCCAAAATAACCGGTGTTTGTGTTATCTGTCACATAATGTACAAAAGGGAATAGTCTAAGTATCTGCATAGCTGTACATCAGTTTGAGATCCCTCTTTCTGGCGAGCATTGATGGGCTTTGATTTATATACTCGCTCTAAAAGAAGCTGTACAACAAGCCTTCACGTCACATATCAAAAGTCACATTAGCCATATAAAACAGAATGGCGTCCTTCACTGCATATGCCAGAAGCGATATTTGCCACACAGCAAGATGGCTGCATTCAAGGCTTAGGTCAGACTAAAGTTAAAGTGGACCTAAACTCAGAACTTCCTTTCTGCTCCAAAAGATAAGCAACAGCAAAATAACCTGTAACCACTTCAGCCTACAGCGCAGAAAATCTCATGCATCCGAGCAACGTTCACCTCCAATTCATTCGCCAATAAATTTATCGCTACTAATCACAATTAATTGATCTATATCTTGTTTTTTCTGCCACTAATTAGGCTTTCTTTGGGTAGTACATTTTGCTAAGAATTATTTTTTTCTAAATCCATTTTAACAGAAAGATTAAGAAAGAAGTGGAAAAAAATTCATTATTTCTCAGTTTTGGGCCATTGTAGTTTAAAATTAATACATGCTACCGTAATTAAAACCCATGTATTTTATTTGCGTATTTGTCCCGCTTATTACGCCTTTTAAATGATGTCCCTATCACAATTTATGGCGCCGACATTTTATTTAGAAATAAAGGTGCATTTTTTCAATTTGCGTTCATCACGATTTACAAGCTTAAAATTAAAAAAAAAAAAAAAAAAAAAAAAAATGAATAAGATGCTCTCTTAACATGTATATTTAAAAAGTTTAGACCCTTAGGTAACTATTTATATAGTTTTTTTTTTAATTGTAATTTTTTAATTTATTTTTTTAATTAAAAAATGTATGTGGGTGATTTTAGCTTGGGAGGTAAACAGCAATTTTTAGATGTAATATAATGTTATTCTTTATTGAAAAAATGTATGTGGGTGCAGTTTATATTTGGCCACAAGATGGCCACAGTCAAAAAAGTTCCTGGCGCGTACGATCACGCTGCCTGGAGCTATTAGGAGGCTGCACACAATTTTTCCGAGCAGAAATACCGTGCTCTCTGCTTAGAAAGCGTCGGTATTTCTCCGGGGGGCTTAGATCTGTGAATAGGAATTATATTCCCATTCACTGATCGGGGGGCTAGCGGCAGGCAGCGGGAGCGCGCCCGATCGTGCGCACCACGCTGCAGGAGCAGCACAGTCTATCTGGGCGGATATATCCGTCCACATAGGGTGAAGTGGTTAAAGAAAAACATTTCTTTGTTACAGCCTGCAATAAATCTGCAGTGTGTATATGTTCTATTTTCATGGAGGTAGACATAAGGTTAACATCCTGTGTTTACAAATTAGCTGCTTTGCCGAGGCAACCAGCGGACGCAGCTGAGAGATTAAATTACACTTGTGATTAGTCACAGATGAGGGGGAATTAAAAAGGCTAAACTCTCTAAATACATACAGGGTGCATTTCTCGCGGTTTTTCTTCTGTCCTGTGCAAGAGTTCAGGTCTACTTTAATTGAAAGACATTACTGTTTTGTAGAAGAGTAAAAATGTGATGAAGGTGCAGCCATCAGGAATTAAAGGATACCCGAGGTGACGTGTGACATGATGAGATAGACATGGATATGTACAGTGCCTAGCAAATAAATAACTATGCTGTGTTCCTTTTTTTCTTTCTCTGCCTGAAAGAGTTAAATATCAGATAAGTAAGTGGCTGACTCAGTCCTGACTCAGACAGGAAGTGACTACAGTGTGACCCTCACTGATAAGAAATTCCAACTACAGTATAAAACACATTCATAGCAGAAAATGGCTTCCGAGTGCAGGAAAGAGATAAAAAGGGTCAATCGCACATACATTTTAGCTCTGGCATACTTCAATGAATGTGTCATTGAGCAAACATAATAAAAAAAAAAAGTATATTTAAACAAAATAAAACTGTGGAATATCTTAAAAAGTCATTTTTAGGAGAAGAAAGATAGATACAATAGTTTATTTCATTACTTTATTTTTGCCTCGGGTGTCCTTTAAGATGTCAGATGAAACCAGAAGGATGACCCACCTGATGAAGTCAGCATCTGCATCTGCGTAATCTTCTCATTTAGAGCTTGCTTCTCTGGAACCAGACTGCTCAGCTTATTCTGATATTCCTGGAATTGAAATAAAAAAAATGGTGTGGAAAATCCAACTATAGAATATCCCACGCATTCATTTCTGCACATAATACTCTGCTGCAAGATCAATTTGGTACTTCAGTATTAATAAGGACATTATTTGTGATTTACTTAAATTTACAGACTTTTCCTGGGGCTTTCAGTAGAGAATATTGAACAGTTCCCCTTGCTTGCTGCACAGAAGTCATTGTTGGGAGGGGTGGGCAGCAAGCGGGGCACCCTGAAAATAGCTCACATGAATTCCAGCAAATCTTGCCAGTTTTTCCCATAACAGTTACCCGCAGTGCCGTAGCTAAGGAGCTCTCCCCAAGTACTCTATACATAACAATGGATATGGCACACTAAAACCTGCCAAGGACAACCACAGTGTCAGAGGTGTATGAAGGGGATGGGGAACAGCTTGTTAAGGATTACTACTATTAAAAGCATATAGAGAGTCAACCCAGTCTCATGTGACATTTCAATTAATTTAAGCACGTGTATTGTGATGGCCGCTCAATTACTCAATTGTAAAGTTTGCGTTGCAATGTTTATTGCCTTACTTTCATCTGCTGTAACTATGTATTGTTTATTACGAAAAAAATACAATAAAAAGTATTTGAAAAAAAAAAAAAAAAAAGCATATATAGAAGCGCTCATCACCTACATAGGACCAACCAAGAGCTAATACTGTGGTTTAGGATGTGCCCTCTCTGGCCCAAGGGCCCCAATGCGGTTGCAACCTCTGCACCCCCTACTGCTACCCCACTGGTCACACGGTTACAGTTAATGAAAAGTCATTTCCACTATAGTGATTCAATTTGAAAATCGCAATCGCTATCTGGAGCATTTTAGGACTCTTTTCAACTTACAACGATTGCGATGCTGAATCGTAAATTGCGAGCTATTTTTGAATCGCTAGGGTTTTCAAAATAACAGGAATCGCGGCAGGTATTTTTCACTACTGCGATTCCATTTTTAACGAAGCGCAATAGCGCCTCGAAGCGATTTTGCAATGCAAGTGCATTGCATAAGCAAAATTGCGATCGCGTTAAAAAATAGTGACAAGGCGCAATCGCTAGAGTTTAGTCATTGCATTTGCTAGTGGAAAAGGGCCCTTAGGAGTGTTAAGGCAATGCAAAAAAAAAATCGCATAAGAAAATTAATGAAAAATTGCAATTGCTGGCGTTAGTGATTGCGACTGCTAGTGGAAAAGGGCTCTTAGTGAATTAGTAGTAGAACTAGTAGTACATTCACAATCATAAATGTACAGTACATACAGTCAGAGGATTTTATTTTTTTTGCATAAACATAAGATCTTGCTGTGGTTTTGTGTATACTACAATGGAATGAAATCTAATTCACTTACCTTTCAGTCAGTACACATGGTTTGATATGCCGCAGGTCTCAGCCAATATTAGCGCCGCACATGTGACATCCTACACCCTATTGACACTTTGATTCACCACACTGGCCTATCAGGGTGGCAATGTGCGCCTACTACAATATCCAGAATCCTCCAGTTCCCGCCCCGCATGACTGCTCACAGTCAATCAACTGTGCCTAATGCTTCTCTATCCTCTATCTGCATGTAACTTTGGCAGAATCAGACCTAAACCTCTCAGTGGGTAAGAACCTATATAATCCCATCATGTAGCTCCCTCTCTAGCGACCCCTGATTATGGCATAGAGACTAAACTGGCCAGAAAGTCTGATTGAATTACATTGGGTCCCTGTTGTACAGAACCCACAATCTGAGTTGTTTTTATGCTATATTTAGATTTTATCCAATAAAATACTTATTGCTTTTTATCAAGACACTAAATGGTGTTTTACTATTGGTGATAGTCACCCTGTTCTGTCTGAGCCAATGCTGGACTGCAATGGTGACTGCAGGAAAGCTCTGGTTACTAGCATCAGTTCTGACATAGGAAGAGGCGTTTCATCTCATCACTGTGGTTTGCTGGTGCTGTGAGTGCAACATTGTCCTACCTGTCTTACCAACCCAGAGGAGTCCTACCTGTCTTACCAACCCAGAGGAGTAGTTTTCTTTAGTACAGTGGGGGTGTGCAGCTTGGTCCCCTCCCTGGCAAGTAGATATCATACTGCAGCTCTGACTAGAGACTAGATAAGGGTGCCCCCCCACATAGCCACTAGGGATGAGTGAGAATGTGGAGCATGGGCTGTATTGGCAAGGGTTATCTCACCTAAACTGCAGTCTCCCTTCCGATGCGATCCAAACCACGTTCTAACTTCTTACACTTCCTCTTTCTAAACCGGAACTTCCTCTCTGAAGGCGGAATGTAAGAAGATGGAACGTGGCTTGAAACACGTTGGAAGGGAGACCGTTGCATAGGCCGAGACAACCATTGCATACAGAGCCTGCACACTCCTCTTCCCCCCCCCCCCCCCCCCCCCGCACCTCTCTCACACACACACATTGCAGGATGATATCAACCTTATCAAAAGCTCTATATCCTTCTCAATAATGACAGCGCTGAAAGTATAAAGCTGGCCATACACTAGGCCGATTCCCCGACGATCGACAGCAGATTCGATCACTGGGATCGAATCTGCTGTCACATCGTTCACGCTACACGCTAAATTTCGATCTATTTCGTCCCGAAATAGATCGATCCCGTCGATCGCTCCGTGCGGGAAATTCCGTCGATCACCCGGGGGTAGGGAGCGCGTCGCTAGCGGCATTCAAGTGCCCGACGACCGACGCAACACAGCTGCAATACATTACCTGCTCAGCCGACGCGACTCCCCAGGTCTCCGCTGTTCTGGTCTCCGGCATGCTTCACTTCTGTGAAGTTTAAACAGTAGAGGGCGCTCTACTGTTTAAACTTCTCCCAGACAGGAAGAAGTGAAGCATGCTGGACCCGGAGACCAGACCAGAGCGGAGAAGAAGACAGCGGAGACCTGTGGAGTCGCGCCGGCGGAGCAGGTAATGTATGCGGTTTGCAGTAAAGGCAGCCATACGATCCCTCTCTGATCAGATTCGATCAGAGAGGGATCTATCTGTTGGTCGAATCTGATGGCAAATCAACTAGTGTATGGCTGCCTTAACTGTAAAGGTGTATTTCCGCCATACACAAGTGGCTATGGAAGCACAGGTAGACATACTGCACAATTCACACCTATCAGTTTGTTAGACTGTTCGTTGGCAACAGCTTGAGGACTGTCTGAATATACAAGCTCCAGGGTGTTTTACTTTATCAGAAAAAGTGATTAAATCTCTCGAAAAGGACAGAAAAAAATATGTCCAGTTCAAGTGACTAATTTCTCATTGGATATACCCTCAGAGATGGATTAAGATGCAATGAGTTTCTAGGCAAGGTAGTAGATTTGGGGCCTCCTTGTGGTCCTTTTTGGTAAGCTGAAGTATAGAGAGGTCAGAGAAGGTGGCAGCTGGGCCCCTTGGCACCCACTAGGTCCCTAGCACCTGCCTAGGTTGCCTGGTGGATGACCTTGCTCTGTACACTATGACTAAAACAAATGATAATCATCACAGCAGCACATGCGGCACAATAGCTGTACGGCACACTGATGCTACCTGAAGCTGCTGCTGGAGTTGTTTGATCTCTATAATCCCCAGATCACATTTCTTGTCTATCGAGTCCAACTCGTTTTTCCTCATTTGCTTTCTGCCTCGGACATCTTGGACTCGGAGGGTGATCTGCTGATGCTTTTCTTCCTAAAAGAAACAAGCACAAATAATACAAATATAACTTGGTCTTATCAGGCCATTTTCGTCAGGACACATCAGTATCTTGCTTGAAGTGGTACCCTCTAGTGTTAACTGTAGATGTGAGCCTCACAGCACCTCACTAGGGATGTTCAATGAGATGCAAACCATTTCAAGTCGATGCAGCATTATGCAAATGTATGCAAATTTATGAAGCTTACAAAATGAACCAAACAAATCCTGCTGAGGTAAAATGGATTAGTCCATTTTCAAGCTGCATAGATTTGTATAATCCTGCATCAACTCGAAATTATTTGCGTCTCATTGACCACCCCTATATTTCACTACTGAGGGATGTTCACCAATATTCTGTACAAGATGCTTATTATCCAAATGTAAAGAAGATGCACAGTAGGGATCATCAATGAGATGCAAATTGTTCTGAAATTATGCAAATTTTTATGCAAATGTATGCAGTTTGAAAATGGACCAAAAAATGTAAACCCAGGTTTAAAATGATTGGTCCATTTTCAAGCTACATACATTTGCATAAAAAAATGACAATTAAATTTACATCAACTCAGAACAATTTGCATACCTGTGATCATCCCTAATGCACAGCTTCCTGCAAATCGAAAGGTGCCCATACACCTAGCTATAAAGGGCAGATCGGCCAAGAGAGAGATCTCTCTCTGACCAAATACGATCTGTTGGCTGCCCATACACAGCAGGCCAATTCCCGATTGATTTCAGCATGAAATCTTTAAGGAATCAGCCTTGTGACACTGTCCCCACCGCTGTCCCCCAAATGGTAATGTGCCCCCATGCATTAAATATCTCACCTGTCCACTACCGCCGAGTGCGCAGCTGTGCTTCTGCATTCTTGTTCCATGGGACTTCCGCGTACTGCACGTGTGGGTGATAGCGTTCAGGGGTTCCATCGTGTTAGTCAGTCATGATTCTGCACACAGTTACCGCAGCGCACCCACTCAACCACGTCAGCCCCATATTTTACAGCTTGCTCAATCGATACATTCGAACATTTTTGGCCCAAAAATCGGTCAAATTACTGATCAGGCATGCTTGTTGCGGCACAGATATTCATCCAATTTGATAATTATCAAATTGGGAGGTTATTTGGCCACAAGATTACCAAATGTATGGCCACCTTTTCTCCCTCTTCCCCCATTTCTGAGGCCCCAAAACACCATTAAATAACGCCCAGCAGACATCACAAAACAACTGTTTGGAGAGTCCTTTCCAATGCTTGCGGATTTCCTCTAAACCATTCTACTTCTTAGCCTTATTCACAAGGTAATTAGGCAAACAAAATAAGAGATGTTACAACTATGAATGTATATAGTGCACACATATATGGAAACAAATATATTGTGCCTTTCTTTGGCGGCTAACACTCTATCACTTGTATTTTTCTATGAGGATATTGATTAAAAAAATCATTATGGCTGCATTTCCTGTGTTCAAATGACAAATGGGAGTTGATTACTACCATTCTACTCCTTCCTTTGCCATTTAGTGACCAAGCAGGCCGATACCAGCCGCAGGAATTCAGCACTGTCCGTGGGGCGAAAGTAAAAGAAACTGCTAGGAATTATGGGAAGTGTAGCTCTGTGTCCAATTGACAGCCTTGTAAAAGTCTACCTGCAAAGACAGTGCAGTGGGAGGAAGAAAATTGATTTACTTAGGCTGTAAAAAGCCTGTATTATATTTTGGGGATTATTTTCCCAAAAATAAAATTTCAGTAACTACTCTTAGAGGAGGGGGCAGAGTGAAGGTGTAGGCACAGAGAGATTCTTGCTGGCAATGATCACATTTGCTGATCACAAAAGATAAGCATGCCTATACTGCTCTCTGCAGTGTAAAATAAACTTTTTTAAACACAGGGAATGCTTTCAAATGTTCTTTTATGTAACGAAAAGTTTTTACTGAAATATGAATTTGGGGAGTATAATCCCACTTTAAAAATACACCTAGGAGGGTCAGAGATGCATTTGGAAGAACTTCCCAAAGCCTGGAGTTACTCTTGAACTAAAATGAACCAAGCCTGACTGCTCACCACAGCTTCCAGCTCTAACTGCAAGCTCTTCTTCTTAGACTTCAGTTTGATGATCTCTTCTTGCTCTCGGTTCCTCTGGTTAAACAGCTCTTGCCGGCGAATCCTGTCCAGCTCTTGCTGCCTCTGCCGCTCCAGCTCTTGCTTTGCAGCCTGTGGGAAGGTAAGTGCACAATCTTTACTCAAATGAAATAAAATACTCACTTCGGAAACGGTTTAATTTCTGAGTCTGTGGCAAACCAGACTGTCATGCTATAGGGCACAGATGTCAAACACAAGGCCCGCGGGCTGAATGTGCCCCTCCTTGCCATTTTATGTAGCCCTCAAGAGCTTCAAATGTGCATGATTGTAAGCATTAAAAGAGCAACAAAGCCTTCCCATCTAGATGATGACAATGTTTCTGGTCAAAACATTGTCACTTTGAGCCTGGGTGCAGCAACATCCCATGGGCCACCCCAACCCCTTGCAAAATTAGCATATGACCCTTTCCTTGGATCTACACACCTTTGCCACTGGTACCCTCTTCTGATATTGCAGAGAAGCAGAGTAGTGTAATATTTACCTGCTCCAGTGATGTGTTGTGTCTCTTCCGTTCTACCCAGCAGCTGCACGCTCTATGCTTGCACACCTCCAGCTCCTGGTCACGTGACTTGACTTCAGAGCCAGAGGTATGCAGGATAGTGTGTTTGATTGTCAGAAAGGTTAGAAGAGGACTCAAAGCAGCCCTGGGACAGGTAAATATTAAACTGCTCCACTGTACTACTCTGTAGAAGGGGGAGGAGTGGGGATCCAGGACCCCCCCTCCCATAGTTATGCCACTTTATTTGAGACTGCCCAATAAATGTTGACTCTTAATAAACAATTTGGCCCACGACTTAGGCTAGGTTTTAGATGTAAGCCCGTTATGTTATTGAGTTTGACACCCCTACTCTAGGGTGAACATGGGTGTTCTGGACAATGTATTTCTAATGTAAGCCAGTTTCCTCAGTAAAGTTCAAATAGTACCTTTTTCAAATCCCCATGCACAGCACAAAACTACAGAACACTTGCCTCTCTTCTCTCAATCTCTTTCCTCTTCTCCTCCTCTCTCAGCCTCTCCATCTCGCGCTGCTTCTCTAGGCGTCTCTCCATCTCCAGCTGTTTCTTGCGCTCTTGTTCTTGTCGCTCTCTTTCCCGACGTTCCTGTTCCTCTCGTTCCTTCTGAGCCTTCCGCTCAGCTTCCCTCTGCTGCTGCTCAAGAAGAACTTGACGCCTCTTCTCCAGTTCCTGGTTACCCTTCTCCATGTTCTCCTTTCTCTTTTCCTCAAACGTAACTTCAAATTCACAAAAATGAATCATTTTAACCATCAGACTAACAGACTTCCATCAGACATGTCAACAAAGGTGTCCCCTACTAGAAGAGTTTTTTTAGGGTTTAGTTCACCTGAGCTTAAAAACATTCCAAATCATGGAACGGAACACAACAAATGACGGATAGGTCAATGGAACCAATGTTAAACAGAGGATCTGTTCATCCTCTACAGCAGGGGCTCGCTCTACCGCCTGGTTCTCCTTCTACATGTCACCTGGTTACATGTCATGAGGAAAAGGAGAAAGGCAAAGAGCCAGCACCCGCTGTAGAGGATGGATGAACATTGTCGGAGCCCTGAGGAGGTGAGAGAATCACGACTAAAGTTACACCCCTACAATGCATATAATAGGGTTGAGGGAGCACAGGACGAAGGGGGCGGGGGGCACAAGACCACCAGGGATGCTATCCTGGGGAGGGTAGGTGAAAGCACTAGACCACCAAAGAAAGCACATGGTGGAGGTAGGGGATCCATTAGAAAGCAGAACTGTATAAGGGAAAAAAGGAGTTGTCCTGTAGACACTGAGGTCCTCTAGACAGATGGCGAGCATTCGTACACGTTGCGTTTCGATCGCAAGGCCATCTGCGTTTGGTAATGTGAATGGGGCCTAAGAAACAAGACCAACGCACCTGTGATGGATTGACCCACCTTCAATAGCACAAGTAGACCTGCATTAACAATCTTAAAGCAAGCCTGAAGCAAAAATAAACTTATAAGATGTGTATGTGTAGTACAGCTAGGAAATAGAACTGAGCGGATCGTTCAGGAACAGTCTTATAAGTCCGCCAACAGCGCGTACACACGCGCTACTGTCGGCTGAAAGTCCGCCCGGTGTGGGGGGTGGGGGTGCTGTTGGAGGTCTGATGGACCAGTCGTTGGCGGCCGTAGTGCGTGTGTATGCACCTTTAGAGGTGAACGGGTTTCAACAGAACACTAAGTTGAAGCAATTATAAGCTGTCTGACAACTATACAAACTCTCACGTTCTGGAAACTGCTCTTAGGGAAACATGCCTAGAGGGGAATTCTCTTTACATGGCAGGCTTCCTAAACAAAAACAAAGTGCCACATCCAACCAGAATAACAATTATTAATAAAAGGTCTTCGTCCATCATCTCACCTGCTGTCTTTTTCTGAGGAGGCTCCTCTTCATTCATTCTTTGGTAGATGGGCAATGTTCCATTAATGGGATCTGAGCTACTGAAGAGACAAAAGCAAATAAATGGGATAACATCTTTTGATTTTCATGGACAAAATGAAGTATTTTAAGACCCTAGTTGGGCACCGCTCATTTTTATACACAGGATAGTAAATTTGCATTAATTATAGTAAAGACGAACTTTAACCAAGGATTACACTTCATCTCAATCAGTAGCTGATACACCCTTTCCCATGAGAAATCTTAAATAGATCATCAGGGGGCTCTGTATGGCTGATATTGTGGTGAAACCCCTCCCACAGTGTGATGTCATGACCATGGTCCTGACAGGTGTGAACCTCATTGCGGGAGATAAAATGGAACCTGAACTTACCTGGGCCTTCCTCCAGCCCCCCCCCCCTCCCTCATAGCCCGCAAGGTCCCCTCTGGTCTCCAGCCGAAGTTGCAAACCTAATGGGGACACCAGTGGGCAACTGGAGGGGACCCAAAGGGCGCCTGTGGGGCCTCACGGGCAATGGGAAGTGGAGAAAGCCCCAGGTCAGTTCAGGCCCCTTTTTGTGTCTATTCATGGTCCCTTTAAATTGTTTCAAAGTACATGTCTGGCTGTGTCCTGCAGTCTCATTCCCTGCTGGGGGGTCGGTTAGGGTTAGGCATCGGTGGAGGTTATGGTGGGGGAAAGGGAGGGGTGTCAATTAGGGTTAATCATCTGTAGAGGGAGAACTCACGTGAGAATAGCTCTAGGCTTAACGATAGTAAAATATCAGTAACATTAACAGATATATTACTAGCGGAATTACCGCGGCCCAATTAAACTTTACTGGTATTTTACTAGCAGCCCATTGCTCTTAAAAAGAACCTGAAGCGAGTAAAATTATTTAAAATAAACACAACGTAGCTGCAAATGAATATTACATACTAACCTCACCGTCAGTTCCTCTCAGAAGCTCACCATTTTCTTCTTACAGCGATCCCTTCCAGTTCTGACAATATTTTGTCAGAACTGAAATATACCAGTTGCTGTCAGTTATAGATCAGCAGCTGTCAATTACAACTGAATGTGCAAGGTAATGTCCATGTTTCCCTATGGCTCAAGTGGGTGATATTACAGTTTAACAGTGTGCTGATCAGGAAACTGTTATGGTGTAATTGCCATTTTCAAAATGGAGGATGGAGAATGTCACTGATCACAGTGGACAAATGGGATGCAGGAGAGGAGAAAGAGATTGAGGAGTAGACTACACAGGAGGTGAGTATGACCTGTCTATGGTTTTTTTACTTTTTATTTTCAGTTCAGGTTCTCTTTGCCTTTTAGGCTCTTCAAAATGTTAAAGGAAACCATAAGAAACACAGAATTTGGTGAAGACTATGCTATTACATTGGAACAAGCTGTAATTTAGTGCCATAAATGATAACGCAAATTGATAACAGTATTCCCAATGAATGCAGAGGAACAGACCCAAACTATCCCCCCTCACCACTATCACTAGGGCACGCACCTTCATATGTAACTGAATGGCATGAAGACAGCCTGCAGATGTATGTCAGTATGCAGATGTTACACAATGACTTCAGTGCAATAAATCTTTCTGCGCAGAGTTTTCGGTTAGATACCTGTGTACTTACTGTGCCCTCCACATACACCCGGTACAGCCCATACATCAAGCGCTGTGCCCTGCCTGTGTGCACTCCTGAAGCAGCTAGCATCTAACACTGACAAACGGCTGCAGTAGCTATGACTGCCTCTTATCAGGGTCTGTGCTGCGCTGGAGTTCCGTTATAGCAGCTGCATACCACAGATAAACTGTACAAGGAACTTCTCACTGTGGCAGCAGATCAGGGGTGATTTGTCCTCACAATACCGGCATAAAACACGGAAGTAATATGATCACTTGTGTGTTAAGTGCGTCTGCACTGTACAAAGAAAATATATAAATATCAAAGTAAAACAAAACTAAAAGACAAACAAATCTTGGCATACCGGAATGAGGGGGGCACTAGGTCTGGGGGCAGAGTCAGTGGCAGAGGCTGACCAGCTTTTGCCATATCCGTTAGATGCATGGCCAATACAAACTCGTCTGCTTTCAACTTTCCATCCCGGTCAATATCTGCAAGGGACCTATATGGGAACAAAGAAAACGTTACTGCATATGAACTGTACAAAGATTCAATTATTAAAGAGCATATGTACAGTTTAATATACACTGATCAGTCAAAACATTAGAGAAACTTTAGCCGAGGATTGAACTTCATGCCAATCAGTAGCTTATACCCCCTTTTTTATTCGAATAGATCATCAGAGGTGTCTGTGTGGCTGATATTGGCCTCAATTCACTAAGCTTTATCAAACACTTTATCGAATGTTTGATAATTTACCTCATGGGTAAAATCTAATTTTGAATTGACTAAGGTGTTATAGATTTATTAAACGTTTTATCGATAAAACATTTGATAAATATAAAACACCTTAGTGAATTCAAAATTAGATTTTACCCATGAGGCAAATTATCAAACGTTCGATAAAGTGTTTGATAAAGCTTAGTGAATTGAGGCCATTGTGGTGAAACCCCTTCCATAGCGTGATATCATGTCCATGGTCTAGACCAGGCATGGGCAAACTTGGCCCTCCAGCTGTTAAGGAACTACAAGTCCCACAATGCATTGCTGGAGTCTGACAGCCACAGTCATGACTCAAAGGCAAATGCATTGTGAGACTTGTAGTTCCGTAACAGCTGGAGGGCCGAGTTTGCAGTCTGACAGCCACAGTCATGACTCAAAGGCAAATGAATTGTGAGACTTGTAGTTCCGTAACAGCTGGAGGGCCGAGTTTGCCCATGCCTGGTCTAGACAGTTTGCTATGTGTTAACCTTCTTGCATTGTGGGAAATAACAGCTTTTTCCAACTGCCAACTGCCAAGCAAGCAGCATCTCCCTCTGTGCATAAAACTCTCAGAAACGGACATTCCGTACAGATCATCTGGCAGAACTAAAGACATCAACAATAGTGATACATTTCAGAATGTGAATCAGGAAGAGGAAAGATTTTACAATGGGCAAACGCAGACTAAATAATTTTTCAATACATAAATAGTGTAAAAAATAAGCAGTTTTATTCATTGTTATTTTCACTACAGTTCCTTATTAAAATCAACTGTCTACTGTTGGATAGGTTCCCCTCCAGTCATTACAGCTGTTCTCTCCCACTAAGGCATGGACTCCACAAGCTGGTGGAGCTGTGATGGAGTCCTGTGGTATCTGGTACCAGGACATATACAGCACATCTTTTAAATCATGGAGGTCAAAGTATTGGACCTCCATGCATCTAATTCTTTTTTTTTTCCAGCACATCCCAGAGATGAACAATACACAAGCATCCCGCCATGCACTTCATTTAAAAAGACCACCGTGTTCCAATGCAAGCTTGTGAAGAGACAAAAAACAAGAGAAGACCGGGAGCCCAATCTGGCATAATATTGTTGGATCACCAGGGAAATTATGGAACAACAGTGAAATATACTCACAAAGTTGGGTTGCTCGCAAGGCAACCACTCAAAGATGGGGAAGTACCAATCTCAAATACCATGACCACAATAAAAATAAGTAATTCTGTTCCACCCCTACAAATCGCACACAAAACGCATGGGATTACAGCTAAATTCAGTTTCTCTACAGGATACAGATTGGGGGTAACTTTGGCCTTGGGTCCATTATTGACGTTTTGTATACGGTGTGCCTCTGAGGAAGCGGCTTTTTGACCGTGAAACATGTGTCAGGCAGTCTTTTATGTGAATTGGAACTCTGAATTTGTATCCATACGATGTGTCTGCAACCACAGAAGATATTGTGAATGAAGAATAAATAGAGAAACTGTTAGAATTTTTTTTTTTTGAGAAGTGTTTTAAAGAGACTCTGAAGTGTCCCTAAAATGAGGTTTTTATTTTAAAAACCTCATTAACATGATTTTCTCTCTTAAAACGCCGCAGAACCGCTGCTGAAAACCCCCCTCAATCACCACAAACTGAAGGGGTACACGGCAGGCAAAATCAGCGACTTTCTTAGTCATGGATTTTGCTGCCGCCTCTATGCGAGTCAATCAGCGCGTATCTCCACCTCTCCCCCGCCCCTCTCAGTGGAAGAAGACAGAGGGGCGGGGGAGAGGCGGCGATCCGGGCTGATTGCCTCGATGCGGAAGGAGCCCGCGATTATACCCCGTGAGTTTGGGGTGATCGAGGGGGTTTTCAGCCGCGCTTCTGTGGCGTTTTAGGGACAGTAATGGTAATGAGGTTTTTAAAATAAAAACCTCATTTTAGGGAGACTTCAGAGTCTCTAAGTACCAACCTCACTCAGCCTTTTTCTTGCTAAGGCCCCCGTTTACACTTAATCAGTTGCTCAGTTATAACTGAAAGGACAACTGATTTTCAAAGTAATGCCCATGTTTTCCTATGGCACCTTTCACACTTAACGAGTTTTAACTGAAATCTTTTTTACAGTGCACTGCTATGGAGAAGAAAAAAAAACCCGTACTAACTGATGAAGTGTAAACGGGGCCTTATGCTAGGCATACACGGCTCGTTTCCCCCTTATCTATCGAGCCGCTGATGGCTGGATTGATCATTTCCAACAGGTCCGATCAGAGAGGCGCTCGATTCCCCGCAGGCAGGCAATGGAATGAAAATGAGCGTAAGATAAGGAGCGCCCGCAGGGACGAGCGGGGATGTGCCGGGATCGAGGCAGCGGCTCAATCCGGCGCATAAATCTGACCATGTATGCCCAGCATTAGAGAATAGGTTGCAGCTCCACAAAAAGATTCTGCTCCAGAAGGTCCTCCTAGGGCACAGACCTCTAAGCATGGGGGTAATCAGTATAACTGGGAAAAGCTGGAGGCACCTGTAGTGTTCCAGGTGTGTGTGTGTGTGTGTGTGTGTGTGTGTGTGTGTGTGTGTGTAGGTGTAGGTGTGTGTAGGTGTAGGTGTGTGTAGGTGTAGGTGTGTGTGTGTAGGTGTGTGTGTGTAGGTGTGTGTGTGTAGGTGTGTGTGTAGGTGTGTGTGTGTAGGTGTGTGTGTGTAGGTGTGTGTGTGTGTGTGTGTAGGTGTGTGTGTGTAGGTGTGTGTAGGTGTGTGTGTGTAGGTGTGTGTGTGTGTGTGTGTAGGTGTGTGTGTGTGTGTGTGTGTAGGTGTGTAGGTGTGTGTGTGTGTAGGTGTGTGTGTGTAGGTGTAGGTGTGTGTGTAGGTGTGTGTGTGTAGGTGTGTGTGTGTAGGTGTGTGTGTGTAGGTGTGTGTGTGTGTAGGTGTGTGTGTGTGTAGGTGTGTGTGTGTGTGTAGGTGTGTGTGTGTGTGTAGGTGTGTGTGTGTGTGTAGGTGTGTGTGTGTGTGTAGGTGTGTGTGTGTGTGTAGGTGTGTGTGTGTGTGTGTAGGTGTGTGTGTGTAGGTGTGGGTGTGTAGGTGTAGGTGTGTAGGTGTAGGTGTGTGTGTGTAGGTGTGTGTGTGTGTAGGTGTGTGTGTGTGTGTGTAGGTGTGTGTGTGTAGGTGTGTGTGTGTAGGTGTGTGTAGGTGTGTGTGTGTGTGTGTAGGTGTGTGTGTGTAGGTGTGTGTGTGTGTAGGTGTGTGTGTGTGTGTAGGTGTGTGTGTGTGTAGGTGTGTGTGTGTGTGTGTGTGTGTAGGTGTGTGTGTGTAGGTAGGTGTGTGTGTAGGTGTGTGTGTGTAGGTGTGTGTGTGTAGGTGTGTGTGTGTAGGTGTGTGTGTGTACTTTCTTATATCAAAGTAGATCACCGTATAAGATATTGTATATAATTATATACAGTATTGGTCTCCAACCTTAAAGAAGGAAAGAGTCGCTTCTTCAGGTCAATTACTAGTTGGTTAGACCTGAGCCTCATTTTTATGTTTTGAGGCACAGTAATTGATTTGCAGAAGCGGCTTTTGCCTTGAAACGTGTTGTCAGTGAATAATAAAAGTTTGAGACGTCTTGGCTTGTATAACCAGTTTATTGGGAACACTACAGAGGATGCGTTTCGAGGGCTAGATCCCGCTTCCTCAGGTCAAAATGAGTCTCTTTGTGCAACAAGTAGATAGCTCGGAGCTCCTACTCAGCTGAAGTGCCTTCTCCCATACCTTCATTTGCCTACTCCTACGGGCACAGTGTTAATAGAAACTAGTCCTGGATCCTAAGGTCATCTGTGTTCCAAGCGGAACACAGACCTGTTTTCTCTACAAGCACATCATCATGATTGCTATTGTTGCAACCCAGACTTGTGCGCATTGTTTTGAACCTCACATAATTGTCCCATAATTCTGATATACTACTGCATATGGGGCTCCTGGTGTCCTTTCTATCTTTTGTTTCTTTGGGGAAGGCAAATCATAACCTCTGGTACCTTGTTCCATTGCCCAGTTTAACGCTCACATGCCTACTCTATGCACCTTCGCTGCTGGACATGGGTCAGCATCGGCACTCTGAATTGTCTGTGGCTGTGCAACGCCATACAAAGCAAGCCTCAATGAACTGTGCATTCTGAAACATCATGACCAGAAGTAGGTTCCTTCTGTGGCATCAGATGAGACAAGCTAGCCTTAACCCATGACCCTGTTTGCTGATTTAAAGGATATCCGAAGTGACATGTGACATGATGAGATAGAGGTGTATGTACAGTGCCTAGCACACAAATAACTATGCAGTGTTCCTTTTTTTCTTTCTCTGCCTAAAATAATTAAATATCAAGTATGTAAGTGGCTGACTTAGTCCTGACTCAGACAGGAAGTGACTACAGTATGACTCCCACTGATCAGAAATTCCCCTTTTTATCTCTTTCTTGCTTTCAGAAGCCATTTTCTGCTAAGAAAGTGGTTTATAGTTGGACTTTCTTATCAGTGAGGGTCACACTGTAGTCACTTCCTGCCTGAGTCAGGACTGAGTCAGCCACTTACATACTTGATATTTAACTCTTTCAGGCAGAGAAAGAAAAAAAGAAACACAGCATAGCTATTTGTGTGCTAGGCTGGCACTGTACATACTCATGTCTATCTCATCATGTCACATGTAACCTCGGGTATCCTTTAACAGCTGCCATCCTTTGGAACTTTCTTGGTTGGTACAAACCACTGCTCACTGGGATCGACCCCAGTGTATAGCCATCTCAAGTTGGTCCTTGTTAAATTCGGTACAATCCATATGCTTGCCTATTCTTTCCTGCTTACAGCACATCATCTATAAAGACAACTGAAGCAAAAGGGATATGGAGGCTGCGATAATTATTTTCCTTTTAAACAATGCATGATGCCTGGCAGCCCTGATGATCCTCTGCCTCTAATACGTTTAGCCATAGACCCTGAACAAGCATGCAGCAGATCAGGTGTTTCTGACATTATTGTCAGATCTGACAAAATTAGCTGCACGATTGTTTCTGATGTGTGATTCACATGCTCAAGAGGGACACTGCTCAAGCAACCATCAAACATGTATCAGGCATCAGGCGATCTCCGCCGTTGCTGGATACCAGGGACATTGCTGTAACAGCATATATTCGCATTACTGATCTGAGGCTGCTTTTACACTTTCCCATGAGCGATTCTGTACATTGTGGCCGGGTTATTTCTGGTTGTTACTGTGCTTAACAGAGTATTCTTTTCCTGGAAGCACTCCGGATAAACTGCCTGTGTTTTGTCGCTGAGTTTTCCTTGTCTAGATAAAAGCTGTATTTGTTGCACATCACTCTGCAGAAAACAGCTGAATATTTCCCTCACATGGGCCACCTTCCTTCCTTTGTTTCTAATCACGTCTTGTAGGGTGAAGGGCTGCCTGGTCACATCCGGTCTCATGACTGCTCTCTGTCTTCCACTCCTGACTATTTATATAGACAGAAAGCTCCTCTCTTGTAAAGAAGTGGTCCTGTGTGATGCATAGCGAAGGATTACGGAAGGGAGGATTGCGCATCAATGAGATTCTGTGTAGTCTGTGCACCACTGGAATAAGATCCCGGGGTGTAACAAACCCCACAGTTATACTGACAGTCAGACAGAACACCGGTTCTTAGGATAAAGATGCATTAAAGAGAAACCGTAACCAAGAGCTGAACTTCATCCCAATCAGTAGCTGATACCCCCTTTCCCATGAGAAATCTATTCCTTTTCTGAAACGGGCCATCAGGGGGCTCTGTATGGCTGATATTGTGGCGAAACTCCTCCCACAGTGTGATGTCAGGACCATGGTTCTGACATCACACCGTGGGAGCTTTTTTGCATTGTGGGAAATAACAGCTGTTTACAGCAAAAAAGCAAGCAGCATCTCCTTCCACTGACATCACCTGCCAGCAGTAAAGATGTCGCCATGTGATAAATGTCAGAATGTAAATCAGGGGGAGGAAAGATTTTACAATGGGCAAACACTGACTAAATCAGTTATACATAATTATTGTAAAAATTAAGCACTTTTTTTTTTATTACATTATTTTCACTGGAGTTCCTCTTTAAAGTGCACCGGATGTTACACAGGAATACCGTGAAGGCCGGCCCATGTAGAGAGGTGTGGTTTCAAAGGGAGTAATTCAGCTATGTACAGTATTACTTTGTTTAAAGGGAAGGTCCGAGGAGTATAAAAAAAATATCCACTTACCTGGGGCTTCCTCCAGCCCTTGTCCACCGTCCTGGGCCTTTGTCACAGCTCCGGTGGCTCCCAGTCCCCTCCAGTGGAGAAGCCGGCCCCGCCAGGTCATCTTCCAGGTCGGCTTCTCCTGCGGTCCAGCACGCGGTTCACTTAGTCTCACTGATGTCATCCGGACTGTAATGCACAGGTGCAGAGCTACTGCGCAGTACAGTCCGGATAACGTCAGCTTGACTACGTGAGATGCACGCCGGAACGCAAGTAGGCCTCTGGTACCGGAGGGGACTCAGGGCCACCGGCGGGGAGCGGAGCTGCGGCGAGGGCACAGGACGTCTGCCAGGGGCTGGAGGGAGCCTCAGGTAAGTGGATTTTTTTAATGTTTATGTTCCTCTGAAGTATCCTTTTAACATCAGAAAAAGATTTTGCCTGCTTTATTACATCTAAGGTTTCTTAATACACACAAATGTTTGCAATGGCACCAGTCTGTTTTGGACAGTAACAGGACCTTTTTCAAGCAAAGATGGGGATGTTGAAGGAGCTACAAATTAAGTGACCTATCATCCTAAAGTGCCTACTACACCAGCACAAAATACTTTGCCACTTTTTGACATCCTTAACCATTTCAGGTTCCTAGGTTTTTACCCCATAAGGTTTCTGACAATTGTGAGATTTCAGATGTGCTGCTATTGATACAGTAATAACTTTTTTTTTATTATCACTTATGTCATCAAAGTGACACACACACACACACACACAGGGAAAATAGGTGTAAATGCAAAAATACACTGTTTCATATTTCATCCTTCCTGTCACATGAGAAGTGCCACTCACATGACAAGTGCCACAGATACAACAGAGCTCAAAATATATTCTTTGCCTTGTCCCGGTTAAAAGGATGCCACATATGCCTTAGTTCCATTACTGTTTGGGCTTGTAGCTGACCATTATCGCCAGCCTGTGCGTCTGTAGCGACTGCATGCGATTGCTAGGGTGCACATCTGTGTTCGCCATTACGCCATCCTGCACCACAGTACTAAAAACAACAACTGCACAGTATAAGCTTCTTCGAAGTATAAGCTTCTATGTTCACATTACCATATAGTGGCCAGCTGGGTCTGGGAGAGGTTGGAATTTACTAGTGCATTCTTCACTTGAGACCCTGTAAAGAAAGTAAAAAATAGGTTTCACCACTTTCTAAATAAGCAACAAAAAATTCCATCCATGTGTCTTATAATTTAAATCTGGAATAACACTGGTAGACGCAACGTAATTTCTTGCATAATTGTAAGAAATGACACACGGCAATGCCAGCTTCCTTTGTTTGGCATTTAAAGGACCTCTGTCATGAAAATCTTCAAATTTAAATACATGTAAACATACTCAAATAAGAAGTAGGTTTCTCCCAGAGTAAAATGAGCCATAAATTACTTTTCTCCTATGTTGCTGCCACTTACAGTAAGTAGTAGAAACCTGACATTACCAACAGATTTTGGACTAGCCCATCTTCTCAAGGAACGGGGGGAAGGGGGGAATTCTCAGGGTTTTCTTCATTTTTAAAAGCACTTAGTGAATGGAAGTTCCGCCCATCTGCCAAAATAGTGTGCAGCGAGCAGGGAGGCTGGTCAGCTTCTTTGCATAAAGCTTTTTTTAGGGAGTGTCTTTATAAAGAATAAAGGCCATGGAGAGACTGACTAGCCCAAAATCTATCCGTAATGTCAGATTTCTAATACTTACAGTGACAGCAACATAGGAGAAAAGTAATGTATGGCGCATTTTACTCTGGAAGAAATGTACTTCTTATTTGTAGGTTTTAAATTTTGAGATTTTCGTGACAGTTCCTCTTTAAGGAAAAATGCGCCTCACATGGCTGCTGTGCGTAGCACGTGGCATGTGTGTCACGAAACACGTGCGCCAGTTTGACAGCCACGTGGGACCCGAATACACGAAAGAAGGAGCAGCTGGACTCACGTCAGCCGAATAGGTGAGAAATTTTGATGCACGGACACCGGAGGGCACATTAACGTTTAGGGTTGACAATGGCCGGGGTCCTGTCACATGTCCCGATATCGTACGACATTACTGCCATGCACCCGATCGACCACATTGGCCATAGATTTTCCAGCTTGCTTGATTGATGCATTCAACCAATTTCATCCAAAAATCGGTCAAATTGTCATAATGTCATTATAGTATCTACGTGTATACTTGATTGTAAGCACTCTATACACTGTTCCTTTTGTACTTGTTTGTATATTCTATTAATAAGCTCAATAAATTTATGAGGTAATTATTTCAGGTCTGCTTGTTGGAGGACACGCCCTCCTCCCTGATACTGCACTCACCTGTCAGGAAACCACTCATGCCTTTGTCAAGGGTGTTAAACATCTGCCTGTACTTCAGTCTGGCCGCCTGAGGGACAGCCCAGTCTTGGAAACTGGCCTTTGGTGAGTTACCAGTCAATGAAGTGGTAGATGAAGAGTTGGAACTAAACCAAAGAAAAACAAATAAGATTAGATTACGTTTTAAATAAACAACAAAACACATCTGAGTAGAATATTTAAGAATCAAAGTGCACACACTAAAACAATTTACCGGAGATCTGTTTTTAAAGATTTTTTTATTTTTAATCAATTTAACTAAACACACACTACTACTAAAAGAGTACATCAGTTGCTCTCAGACAATAAATGTATTCGCCAAGAGCAATTTATGCACTATTGGTAGTAGCGTGTGTTTGTTAAGTCAAAGTTCACAATTTTCAGTGACTACACATCTGTCAACGCGTCAGTTATTTATAAAAACAGTTGGCTGCGTTACACAATTTTTTATGAAAATGATGCATACCCCCTGTTGTGTAGTGTATACGGTACCCCCTGCAGACATACCTGCTGGAGCCCAGATCTATGAGGGACTGTGTCTTCTGCATGCTAGCACTGTTGAATCCTCCGGACATGAGAGAAAGCGAGCTGTTATGGGGTAGTGCTGAAATACATTCATACATTAACAATGAGACATATTCACAGATTGCCCTGCATGTAACTGATATCGCTGCAAAGCCATCAGCCAACTTAAAGCTTTTTTTTTTTCTTTTACATACGGCAACGTGTCACCCGACTAACACTAACCAGTCACAACTATATGCTGGTAAAACGCGCCAAACTAGGACTATACAGTATGAAACAGACATAATATTTATGCAGTGACAACACTTAGACCTCTGAGGTACGAATTCACAGCCTGCAGTGACATGTGTTATCTTTACATGACAGGATGTTTGGGCTGAGAAGACTCAAAAGCTCAAAGCGGACCACAAATTTTCCAGCATTTCTGACAGACACGTGAATTATTACATGGACGGTCTACATTTGCTCAATTATTTCTAACTGAATTCTGTGTTATTAAAAGGATAAGTGAATTTACGAGTGTAAGTTTACTTTAGCCTTCTGACCCCTTTAAGAGAAACAGTAAAGTGAATGGTAACGTGCAAAAACGCCTCTATAAGAGGACTGAGGGTATGAATGCTGTCAGGGAGGCCTCACAAACTACAATAGACACCTGCTCAGGAGATGTCTGAAAAACCGCACCGCACATATCCTTCTTCATATGACCCTGTGGCAGAGTGCGCCGACAGGTCATACGCATAGCACCGCCCCCACCGCTCATTTACGTACTCCCTGCTAGGCAGGAAGTAGGTCTCTGGGATTTCCGCTGGTCTGCACATGCGTGCTATGATGCACCACGCGCCATCGTTCACACTTACTGCATCGCCCATAAGGTGGCCACTAATATTTCCATTTAGCGAACAATTGTTTACGAACGATTCTTCGTATGAACGATCGGAAATGATCGTTGGGACCACTTAATGGACCAAAATCTCCTAAACAATCGGATTAATGAAATTGATCCAATTTTCCGTTTGATCCTGTCAATCTGATCAGATTGGTTAGGAGATTTTTGTCCATAAGTGGACCCAAATGATAATTTCCGATCGTTCATACGAAGATTGTAAATGATCGTTTGGCAATTCTTATAGTTAGTAGCCAGCTATATACTTCCATTACCCCAAGCATCATGTGTTAGGCGTGGTGCTTGCAGTATCGCGCTGCAGGCTGTGCGACGGGATTGCGGCAGGATGAACATTTCTGGCACAACACAACACAGTAAGTGCACAAGACCACATTGACTTGAATTGCCGTTGCGTTACCCTGTGGTAAAAACAGGTTAACAGAACATACATTTGCAATGAAAGTATAAAAGGGGCCTCAAGGTGGCCATAAACAAATAGACTGCAACACAAGGTGCTAAAAAGATAGATCCCTCTCTGATTTGAATCCTACTACACACACCACATTGATATCAATAGAGTTCAGCATAAAATCTATTGAGAATTGATGGAACCGTAGCGTTGTACTGCTTGATGCAGTATGCTGCTATGTGCTGTTGATCTACCGATGCTCCTAACCAGCCCCTGATGGATCAAGATCTTCTGTCTGATCTGATTGAGAATTCAGATCGAAATCATGATCAATGTGACAATGTTATGCTATAGTTTCCCGGCAAACTCAGTTGATCGAATCTTCAAGGTACTGAACGTAAAAAAAAAATAAAAAAAAATAAAATAAAATAAAATAAAAAATAAAATAAAATCGATGTGTGTATGGCCTGCTTTACTCCAGTTAAGTCGGTTGAAAGATTGGTTCAGGCAAGTTGTACAGGGTGCCAAAAAGCAAGTGGTAGTTGCTTTGTTTTTAACAGTCACCGAGAATGCCATCTGCTGGATTTACTAGATAACTATGGAAGATTTATATTCTATATTTCTTTGCAAAAAAACACACCCAAAAATATACAATGTTACTAATGTAAAGGAAAGAAAAGTACAAAGATGTATTCAGGACTGTATTTTGAACCTCACTGCTAACTTTATCCTCATCTAATATTTACAACCAACCATCCCCCTTCATCTCTAAGATTTTAAACCTTTGGCAGCCCCCCCCCCCCTTCTTGTCCTTGCAACCCCACCAACACCCTTCCCATGGCCTACCTCTGAATTGAATTGCTGGGTGTCTGAAAATCGCATAATCATGCATCTTATACCCTGTCTGCATCTATAACCTTGTGCTACGTAGTATGACTGTTTGCTACCACTCTGTCACCTCGTTTACATTGTATGTACCCCTATTTATTGTCCAGCATTGCGCAATATGTTGGCGCTTTATAGATACAATAAATAATAATCACTAGCCAAAAAGGTCAGCATCCTACCAAAAGCTGATAAATGTAGACACTTAACAGGCTATTTAAATCTACAGTTACCATGGTAGTGGATAATAGATGTAAAAACTCACAGACTCTCACATCATGATTCCATAAACCCTGATACTCTGTGTACCACCTACACTGGGACATTGTAAAGGCTTTTAATCATTTTCTTACCATGAATGCTAGGAATCCCTCTTACAAGAAGGCAAACAGTTAAAGAGAACCTGAGATAAACACTTACTTGGAATTTCCTCCGGTAGTCCGCCTGGTCCCTCAGATTCTGTCAGGTCCCCTCCATTCTATTAAAGTCCAGCGCCATAAATTCCCAGACTGGCCTAGTTGCGGGTCACTGCGCATGCGTGGTTCCATCCGTGCATACCCCGATTGAGTACTGCGCTTGCACAGAACACTCCAGGTCACAAGAGCGCAATCAGATGGTGTGTGTGGGCTCACAGTGGGGCAATAGAGAGGGCCTAAAGGAATCTGAGGGAGCAGAAGAACTTACGGGGGGCCAGGAGGAATCCCCAGGTAAGTATAAATCCTGACTGTCCTTCATCTCAGGTTCTCTTTAAAACTAGGCAGACGTGACACTGCTGAGGAGAACTGAATCACTGTTGCTTTAAGAACAGGAACACAAGGGAGGGAAACACTTACTTGAAGACAAAGGCACATGGAAAGAGGACAGGAGACGGGATGATCCATTTGGCAATGTGGACGATGAGCCGACAGAAGGCACCAAGGGACTAGACATTGGCAAGGGTGGCAGAGCGCTCATTGATGTCAGCGACGTGGTGGGGGCAATGGGTAACAGCGGGGGCATAGATGGTGGCATAGACAAGTTTGGCATACTCCCCATTCCTAAACACAAAACGTAAAACAGTGGCTTGTTTATCCCACGATTCAACAGATTACATTTCTACAAACTATGAACATAGCTAGGACCTAAACACAGACCATTACTGTAATCACACAGTATGAGTAATACACAGAAACATACACACATAGTACAGCTTAACATAAATACTTACAAATAATCTCCAAAGGGGCTCCAAAACACTACAGGCCTGATTCACTAACAGTTTCCAGGAGAATAGTGGATGACCCGTGTCTCTCTCCATTTAAAATGTCTGCTATTTGTGCACAAGTAATATCTGTTACAAATTACAAGTTCACAAAGTGCATCTTCTCTCCTCTGAAAGCTGCCACTGCATTTTATTGCATAGCTGTTGTATTTATGCTGCACACATACTAGAAGCAGAGAGAGATCAGTTTTAGCAGTTTGCTTATGTTTACGAAATGTTTCTGACAAAGGAATGTTATCAAAATATAATGTTACCACCTCTGTGGATGCGGCCAGATTTTATGCTGTTAAGCCTCATCTACACGGGTAGATAAGGCTGCAAACCGGCGGCTCGATTAGCCGCCGGATTGCCGCTTCCGCGTCCCCGCCGCACGTGCGCCGAATTCGATTCCCCGCTAGTCCCCGCCGGCGCCGCTTATCTTCCGCTTGATTCCCTGCCATTGTCCCCTCGCGGGGAACGAGCAGGGAATCGGCGGTGGGGAGATCGGTCCTGTCGGATCTTATCAATCGAGCTGCATCAGCGGCTCGATTGATAAGCCACATCGCCGCCGCATCTACGCATGTAGATTTTAGAGCAAACAGAAAATGCTGAGTGTCACACCACTTTAAATTCCACCATTGCAATTCTGCAAATATTGGGCTGCAATCTGTGATTTGCGGCAGAAGAAAAAAAACAAGTGGTAAACTGAAGAATTACAGGGAAAAATCGCATGGTACTGTGATTGCTGTGTGATTTTCCTGCACTGCTACGCAAAGTATATGAACTAAATCACACAGAAAATGCAACAGGACGACAATTACGTTTGGGAGAAAATCGCACCACAAACGAACCGCAATAATGGAAATAGTCACTGCAGTTTCCTTTAGTGCAAACTTTACCTACAGTTTTAGTGATCCACTGGATAGGAGGCCGGGGTTTGCAGCTCTCGCTTGCTGCCGTCCGGAGCTCCGACTCGTAAAGAAAGAAGGACACCTCGCACCTACCAGCCTGAAGGGAGCGTGAGTATACACGGGAGTGTATTACGGAACTTATTGCGGAGGTCTCGCTTTTTTGATAAAGATAAGAATTTTAATTCCCAGAATATGGGGCCATTATTATCTACACACTATTTGATGCGAAGGGACAATTCCTATTCCATATTTCTAGACCCGGATGCATAGATAATACTTCTCGAACTATTAGTATCCTGCACCTTGACATTGCATAGTTTTGTACTGTATTTTTTTTTTTTTTTGCACCTCTTTTTCTGATACACACTGGATGGTCTATGTATGATTGTTGATGAGCTGTGTATGGAGTGTTCCAATTAGTGAATGTAAATTTCCACTGCAGTTGCAAGACATGCGATAAAATGTATGTATGTATGTATGTATGTATGTATGTATGTATGTATGTATGTATGTATGTATGTATGTATGTATGTATGGTACTTTTGTAACTACTACATAGTATTCCCAGCACTACCTGTTTTGAATATAAAATATAGCTGCATGCTTGTTTCAGATGTGTGATTCAGCCACTACCACAGCCAAGGATCAGCAGGACTGCCAGGCAACTGGTATTGTTTAAAAGGAAACATCCATATCCCTCTCAATTAAGGTTCCTTTTAAAATGTTGAAGGAAATCAGAGTGTCACAGGACGAGCAAACAAACCATCTCTGCTATGAAGTGATGAATACACACAATATTGAAGAAAATGAGATAGACTTCTTGGCTCTGATATTTATTGCAAGCTATGTAGAAATCAGAAAAACTCACCAATAGTGATAGCAATGATTAGGAGAACTCATACAGAAGCATGTGATCAGTTTGATCAGCTAATAGATTTGTTAAGCTACGTACACACATGCGACAACGATCGTTCGTTGTCAACGACGAACGAACTTTTAATTGATGAAAGAACGACCTAAGTAAAGTTAGTTTTAAAAGGTGTGTAACGATCAATTCGTTAGAACGAACGTTACATCACGTAAAAGTAACTATTGCGCCTGCGCATAAAAATGAAAAGTTCCATGGAGAAATAGTAAATGCGCATGTCAAGCCTAGTACAATAGATCGTTTCCAACGATGTACTACTTTTGCAAACGATCGTCGTTGGGAAAAATCCGCCAAGCTAAATCATTCGTTTTGAACGATCTAGCTCGTCCGTCGTTAGACTTCATGGTCGTTGGCTGCTTTTTTTCAAACGATCGTCGTTTGAAAAAACCAAATCATCACAGCAAATCAGAACCTTATACATCTATCAGCTGATCAAACTAAACACATAAGTTCTCATAAGCTCAGTACCTTCTGTTGCACAGAACCTGCTTTCATTTGTCTTGTCTCATTTGATCTTCAAATACCTTAATTACAAGACAATGGCCTAAATTCACTATTCTAGAGTTGTTACTATGGTGATAAGGCATGTAGTATTCAGGAAACATTTTCCCTCAGGCAAGCCTAAAGTTAACTCTTCTGTCTTTAAATTAACTCTCCAATCCTTAAAATAACTCCAGAGTTCAAGACAGGCTTTTAATTAACTGCGTGTGAAAATAACTACAGAGGAGGTAAATTAACTACAGAGGAAGTAAATTAACTACAGAGGAGGTAAATTAACTACAGGAGAGGTAACTTAAGGAATGAAGAGGTAAGATAACTCTCTCACGAGTGGAGGTAAGTTTTCTCTTGCCTTATCTCCAGCATGATCTTAGTGAATTGAGGCCATAGAGTTATCTCTTCATTCCTTAAGTTACCTCCTCTGTAGTTATTTTCACATGCAGTTAATAAACAGCCCGTCTAACTCTGAAGTTATTTTAAGGATTGAAGAGTTAACTTAAAGACAGAAGAGTTAACTTTAGGTTTGCCTGAGGTAAAATGTTTCCGGAATAAGACATGCCTCGTCACCATGGTGATCACTCTAGAAACGTTATTAAAGACAGGAGATAAGCTTAGTGAATTGAGGCCAATATGGTCATTTGTCCAGCAACCAGCAATGTTGTAAACTAGCTTCAGTGAAGTGTAACTAAGTTATGAACCCTTCCAGTGACTTTATACCGCCCGGTTTTCTATTAAATTTATGTGTGTTTAATGTTTTAAAGCAGAGATGAAAGTTTGAGTTTCACACCGCTTTAAAGAGAACCTGAACTGAAAATTAAAAGTCAAAATAAACATACACAGGTCATACTTGCCTGCTGTGTAGTCTACTAAATATCTTTCTCTTCTCCTGCGTCCCATTAGTCCACTGTGATCAATGGAATTGATGTCTTCCATGTTAAAAATGGCCATTACCCCCTAACAGCTCCCAGGTCAGCACACTGTTAAACTGTAATATCACCCACTTGAGCCATAGGGAAACATGGACATTACCTTGCACATTCAGTTGTAACTGACAGCTGCTGATATATACAGGATCGTCTCAAAAAATTAGCATATAGTGATAAAGTTCATTATTTTCTGTAATGTACTGATAAACATTATACTTTCATATATTTTAGATTCATTACACACAACTGAAGTAGTTCAAGCCTTTTATTGTTTTTCTTATTGATGATTTTGGCATATAGCTCATGAAAACCCAAATTTCCTATCTCAAAAAATTAGCATATTTCATCTGACCAATAAAAGAAAAGTGTTTTTAAAACAAAAAAAAGTCAACCTTCAAATAATTATGTTCAGTTATGCACTCAATACTTGGTCGGGAATCCTTTTGCAGAAATGACTGCTTCAATGCGGCGTAGCATGGAGGCAATCAGCCTGTGGCACTGCTCAGGTGTTATGGAGGCCCAGGATGCTTCAATAGTGGCCTTAAAGAGACTCTGTAACAAATTGTTTATCTTTATTTCTTCTATGCTATAAGTTCCTATGCCTTTTCTAATGTGGTCTGGCTTACTGCAGCTTTTCCTAATTGCACAGTAGCTGTGTTATCTCTGTTATATGATCTAATCTTCTCTCTATAGTCGGCACAGTCAGGCTGAGGCAGTCAGACTGGAATGTGCAGGGCTGCTTGTGATTAGCTAGAAGCTGTACACACCCCCTGCAGGCTCTGTGTGACTAACACACTCTGCTTAGCTGAGCCTATTAGAAGCTGGTTAGTTTGTTTGTAAACACTGCCTAAAACTGGCAATTACAAGCCAGGTTTGCAGCAGAGAATGGCAGAAACAGCACAGAGGGGACCAGGAGCACATAATGAATAGAATGGTATGCTTTTTATTGTAAGAATTTCAGAGTACAGATTCTCTTTAAGCTCATCCAGAGTGTTGGGTCTTGCGTCTCTCAATTTTCTCTTCACAATATCCCACAGATTCTCTATGGGGTTCAGGTCAGGAGAGTTGGCAGGCCAATTGAGCACAGTAATACCATTTACCAGTGGTTTTGGCACTGTGAACAGGTACCAGGTCATGCTGAAAAATGAAATCTTCATCTCCATAAAGCTTTTCAGCAGATGGAAGCATGAACCCACTTTTGAACCAGAAACAGCGGCAGAAGCGCCTGACCTGAGCTACAGAGAAGCAGCACTGGACTGTTGCTCAGTGGTCCAAAGCACTTTTTTCGGATGAAAGCAACTTTTACATGTCATTTGGAAATCAAGGTGCCAGAGTCTGGAGGAAGACTGGGGAGAGGGAAATGCCAAAATGCCTGAAGTCCAGTGTCAAGTACCCACAGTCAGTGATGGTCTGGGGTGCCATGTCAGCAGCTGGTGTTGGTCCACTGTGAATATCAAGGGCAGGGTCAATGCAGCTAGCTATCAGGAGATTTTGGAGCACTCCATGCTTCCATCTGCTGAAAAGCTATATGGAGATGAAGATTTCATTTTTCAGCATGACCTGGCACCTGCTCACAGTGCCAAAACCACTGGTAAATGGTTTACTGACTATGGTATTACTGTGCTCAATTGGCCTGCCAGCTCTCCTGACCTGAACCCCATAGAGAATCTGTGGGATATTGTGAAGAGAAAGTTGAGAGACGCAACACCCAACATTCTGGATGAGCTTAAGGCCGCTCTCGAAGCATCCTGGGCCTCCATAACACCTGAGCAGTGCCACAGGCTGATTGCCTCCATGCCACGCCACATTGAAGCAGTCATTTCTGCAAAAGGATTCCCGACCAAGTATTGAGTGCATAACTGAACATAATTATTTGAAGGTTGACTTTTTTTATTTTAAAAAAACTTTTCTTTTATTGGTCGGATGAAATATGCTAATTTTCTGCGATAGGAAATTTGGGTTTTCATGAGCTGTATGCCAAAATCATCAATAAGAAAAACAATAAAAGGCTTGAACTACTTCAGTTGTGTGTAATGAATCTAAAATATATGAAAGTCTAATGTTTATCAGTACATTAAAGAAAATAATGAACTTTATCACAATATGCTAATTTTTTTAGAAGCTCCTGTAACTGACAGCAACGAGTATATTGCAGTTCTGACAAAATATTGTCAGAACCGGAAGGGATCATTGTAAGAAGAAAATGGTAAGCTTCTGAGAGGAACTGACAGTGAGGTTAGTATGTAATATTCATTTGGAGCTACGTCATGTGTTTATTTTAAATAATTTTCCTTACTTCAGGTTCTCTTTAGGACAATTATAGTGAACATCTGCAATTCTGCTACTCCTAAAGTCATAAAGTCAGTTCCTCATTCGGCTGCATGGATCCTCTCCTTCACATGATCTCTTCCACAAGACAAGCTTTCTGCCATTAGGGCTCTTTCACATTAGACAACGCGTGCAGGAGCCGTTCTCCTGCACGCGTTGTCTGCCTGCGGCGCGTCGTCGGGTATCTGTGGTGCGACGCAATCAGCGGCGGTAGCTGGTAATTAAACCCGACGGAAACGCCGGCTCGCGGGTGCGTTGGATGAAAAACTGCGCCCAGGTGCGTCGGAACCGCAACGCATCGAAACGCAGCGTCGGGTGTGAAAGGTAAAATGAAAGTCTATGGACTTTCATCTTACCTTGTTTAACGCAAACGGCTGCCGTTTGCGTTAACGCACAAAATCTGCCCTAATGTGAAAGAGCCCTATGCTCTCTTTGCTGACTTTTCAGTTACATGTGTACAACTCACTGCAATAAGCCTGACAGTGTAAAGAACAGGAACAATGCTCACATGCTAGAAAACATAATACAAAAGCCTACCATAGCGGGAGGACATTAGTGGCGAAATGATTGGCGGCTGCTTCATGACAGGAGGGAGGATCATTGGCAGGTTTTGGCCCTGAAGCTTGAGTTTGATGAGCTTCATAGCAATAGAAAACTCTTGCTGGTCCATTTTGCCGTCTTTGTTCAGGTCTGACAGAGCCCTGTGGGAAGAGAAAACCATAGTTAACATAAGTTTTAGCGAGAGTGGGATTTCACTTTAATAGATTCCACCCAAAGCTAATTTAGGAGTAGCGATGGTCATGTCTAGGATGACTCATGGAGAAGCATGTGATCAGATTGGTCAGTTGATAGTCTCTGATTTGCTAGTCATGATCCTGTGCAAAAGCAAGGATGTGATCACAGCAAATCTATCAGCTGATCACAGCTGTCACTGAAATACCCAGTAACACTAACATTAATGAAAAGGAATAAAGAACCGCTCAAAAATGACTAAACCTTACACCTACAAAAAATACATAAAAACAATTTCAAATAAGACAAAAGAATAAAGACTCTAAAGTACAGATTATAATACATTTTATTTATAGGAAACAACAACAGCTTGGAGTTTAAAGATGGATGGCTAATTTAGGCAGGTGCTGTCTAACTCCCTGGGCAGGGGGTGTGCACAGCACCGGATTTTTCGGCTGGAGGAGCATCAAGGTCCTGGGCTTTAGAGAGCAGAGCCAAGTGCAATCAAAAAATGGGTATGCCAGAGGAGGGGGCTGGACACAAAAAAATAGTCCACGTTTCTTGAAAGGCAGTTGCTAAATCTAACTGACAAAACAGTGTGCAAGTGAGTGGGGCAGCTGGCTGGTATCTTACTGTTCTGGCAGTTAAACTGTCATTCAGGAAATGCTGTTGAAAACAGAGAAAACCCTGAGAATACCCCATGAGGAGATGAAGTAGTCCAAAACCTGTCGGTTGTGTCAGATTTTAACCACTTACTTTTTTCCTTGGAGTGGCCTTTCAATATTCCCTAAATGTTTTTAATGCATGATTGATTTTAATTAAAATATTGTTTTATTAAACACAAGCAAAGCAACCTGTAATTTCCCATGATGACACCCAGATCTACCGCCACACCCCTGACATATCCACCACTACCATGGACAAGGTCTCCTTCTGCCTATCAGCCACCTCCTCCTGGATGTCCGTTAGGTTTCTGAAACTAAATCTAGACAAAACGGAATTTATGATCTTCCCACCCCGGTCATCCCTGAGCCTCCCAGATGTGCACAGATGAACCACACTACCATTCGCCCTACCTCTCAAGCCCGCTGTCTGGGTGTCACCCTGGACTCCGCACGCTCCTTCACTCCCCACATCCAAAACCTTACAAAGTCCTGCAACTTCCACCTTCGTAACATCTGTAAGATTCACCCTTTCCTGATCTCTGCCACCACCAAACTCCTCATTCATGCCCTCATAATTTCCCGCCTTGACTACTGCAATGCCCTGCTGTCTTGTCTCCCTATGACCCGAACAGCCCCACTGCAGTCCATCATGAATGTGGCAGCCAGAATTATCCACTGCTCCCATCGCTCCACCACGGCAGATCCCCTCCTAGAATCCCTCCACTGGCTTCCTATCCAGTCCAGAATCAGATTCAAGATACTGTGTCTGACCTACAAATCTGTCCACAAAACCTGTCCAACCTACATTTCCGATCTTACTCAGAGGTACACACCTAGCCGCTCACTCCGCTCTTCCAATGAACTTCGCCTAACTGCCCCCCGCATCACCCAGTCCCATGCACGCCTCCAAGACTTCTCAAGAGCTGCTCCAACACTATGGAACTTCCTACCTCCCCTCATTAGGGCAGCCCCCTCCTTCAACATCTTCAAGAAAGCCCTCAAAACTCACCTTTTCACTCTGGCCTACTACCCCTCACAAGTGCTCTAAACCTACAGCTGAACTCTGGTCCCCTACCATTCGTGTCCTTACCTCTCCCTCTAGATTGTAAGCCTTTGGGCAGGGTCTTCCTCCTTTTGTGTCCTACCTGATCTTGCACCTCCATTACTGTGCACCCATGCTATGCATGTGAGTGAACCTAACTTGCCTAATCTCCATGCTCCATCCAGTGACTGACTGAGCATTACCTGGTACTCATACTATGGTGTGTGATCTGGTATTCTTGTACTCCTGTATTGTCATATTGCTGTATGTCATCCCTAAATATTGTCTGTAACCTAAATTAATGTTTAGCGCTGCGTAATATGTTGGCGCTTTATAAATACAATAAATAAATACATTTCCGGTCGATTTTCCATAGTAGAGATCAGAAAATTGACGGAAATCAGATTGAACCTGTTGGAAATAGTCGATCTGACGATAAATCTGTCAGAAAATTGTATCGTTAGAGGCAGAGGATCAGCAGGACTGCCAGGCATTTCTCATTGTTTAAAAGGAAATAAATATGTCAGCATCCCTGTCCCTCTCACTTTAGGTATGCAAGGGAGGCAATGCAATTGCACCTCTTCTTTAAAAGGAACCTAAGGAATGAGCCCTACAAGGGCTGCCATATTTATTTCCTTTTGAACAATACCAGTTGCCTGGCAGCCCTGCTGATCTTTTCTAGTCAGTAGGGTCTAAATCACACACCTGAAACAAGCATGCAGCTAATCTTGTCAAATTTGTCATAAGGTGGCCAGACACGATACAATAAAATTATCCGATTTTACGGCAATTCGATCAAAACGATCGGATCTCCCGAAAGAAAATGTAAAGCTTCTTTTTTCATTCAACTGAAAAATCCGATCGGATTTCCCGCTTTCTTCGATTTTTATTGATCCGGAATGCCAGATATTTTTCTTCAACCTTTTTAAAGATTGTATGGTGTGTGTTAGATTGTCAATTTATTAATATACACACCCTAGCAATTTTGTCAGCGTTTCCAATCATTTTTATCATAACTGGTGAAAAATTTAACATGTGTGGTACATTAGTCATATTTTTGAAATCGTAAAATGAGTCAGAAAAATTGATTGTAATTTTTAAATTGAACAGATATTTAAAAAATTGTATGGTGTGTGGCCACCTTTAGACATCTGATCTACAAGCTTGTTAACCTCCTTGCCGTTATAAAAAAATTAGGCAAGGAGGCAGCGCTGCACTTTTTTTTTATTTTATTTTTTTTTAAAATCATGTAGCGAGCCCAGGGCTCGCTACACGATAGCCGCTGAGCAGCGGCATCCCCCCACCCACTCCGATCGCCTTTGGCGATCAGAGTATGCAGGAAATCCCGTTGAGAACGGGATTTCCTGCAGGGCTTCCCCGGTCGCCATGGCGACTGGGCGGGATGACGTCACCGACGTCATGGACGTCGTGACGTCAGAGGGAATCCCGATCCGCCCCTTAGCGCTGCCTGGCACTGATTGGCCAGGCTGCGCAGGGGTCTACTGGCTCGGCGGGTAGCGGCGAATCGGCGGCGATCGCGTACTACACGCAGCTAGCAAAGTGCTAGCTGCATGTAGGAAAAAAAAAATTATGCAAATCGGCCCAGCGGGGCCTGAGAAATCCTCCTGCGCAGGTTACCCCGAACTGTGTTCGGGATAACCGGCAAGGAGGTTAAAGGTCTATGGCTTAAAGAGAACCTGTACTGAGTAAAAATATTTAAAATAAACACATGAGGTAAATTCAAATGAACATTACATAGTTACCTTGCCATCAGTTCCTCTCAGAAGATCACCATTTTCTTCTGACAATAATCCCTTCCAGTTCTGACAACATTTTGTCAGATCTGAAATATATCAGTTGCTGTCCGTAAAATATCAGTTGCTGTCAGTTAAAGCTGAGAGGAAAACTGATGTACCAGGTAATGTCCATGTTTCCCTATGGCTCAAGTGGGCGATGTTACAGCTTAACTGTGTGCTGACCAGAAAGTTGTTATGGGTAATGGCCATTTTCAAAATGGAGGACGGAAAATTCCCTTGATCACAGTGAACAAACAGTATGCGGCACAGGAGAAAGACACTGAGGAGTAGACTACATGGAAGGTAAGTATGACTTGTGTATGCTTATTTTGACTTTTCATTTTCAGTTCAGGTTTTCTTTAAAGTACAATAGGCAAAGGATCAGCAGGACAGCCAATCAATGTGCATTACTTAAAAAGAAATAAACATGTCAACCTCCATATCCCTCTCAACTTGGGGTCCCTTTAAAGTATAGGTTTGCAGTATTGACTGTTGGCTGTCATGATGAGCACACTGTCACATGCAGTATTTCCCCTCTTATGACACCAGTCTAGTCTGGCCCGTGTGTTGGCAGCCAGCCTGCCCACAGCAATAGCTAATAAAATGTTATAACAGACAACAAATACTCACCATATCTCAGCAAGGACAGCGGGAGGGAGGCCGGATTGTAAAAAGAAGTTTTTTGCTTGGTCCCCTGGAAGAAGAAGAAAGGGCTTGGTAAGCATATTATTTTTCACAAATGAGCAACACGTTTCATATGCCAAAAAAAAATAGAATGATCATTAGGAGGGTTTGTGCATTTCAATCCAAAGTTTCAGTATTTTTTATTGTGTACATAACATTTACAATGTGTGCTGATCTCTCTTTCCCACATTGTCTGTGCAGCACGTTTCCCACAAGGAGAAGGACCCTACAGTACCATTGGTTATACTTTAAAATGAATATGTATAGAAAAATACTTATGAAAGGGTGCAGGAGATTGCAGCTAGTAGAATATCGGTAAAATTACAGAAATTCTACAACTTAATTCTGATAGTAAAATATCGGCAATCTTTACCAATATTTTACTATAACTTAACCTAACCCTTCTCTCACACAGAACCTTCCCACCTCAGATGCCTACCCAACCTTTACAGATACCTAACCATTAACCCTCCCTCTACCTATGCCTAACCCCTATCCCTCCCTCCCACTACCGATACCTAACCATTAGCCCTCCCTCTACATATGCCTAACCCCTATCCCTCCCACTACCGATACCTAACCATTAGCCCTCCCTCTACATATGCCTAACCCCTATCCCTCCCACTACCGATACCTTACCATTAACCCTCCCTCTACCTATGCCTAACCCCTATCCCTCCCACTACCGATACCTAACCATTAACCCTCCCTCTACCTATGCCTAACCCCTATCCCTCCCTCCCACTACCGATACCTAACCATTAGCCCTCCCTCTACATATGCCTAACCCCTATCCCTCCCACTACCGATACCTAACCATTAGCCCTCCCTCTACCTATGCCTAACCCCTATCCCTCCCACTACCGATACCTAACCATTAACCCTCCCTCTACCTATGCCTAACCCCTATCCCTCCCACTACCGATACCTAACCATTAACCCTTCCTCTACCTATGCCTAACCCCTATCCCTCCCACTACCGATACCTAACCATTAACCCTCCCTCTACCTATGCCTAACCCCTATCCCTCCCACTACCGATACCTAACCATTAACCCTCCCTCTACCTATGCCTGACCCCGATCCCTCCCACTACCGATACCTAACCATTAATCCTCCCCTCTACCTATGCCTAGCCCTTAACCCTCCCACTACCGATACCTAACCATTAACCCTCCCTCTACCTATGCCTAACCCTTATCCTTCCCAATACAGATACCTAATCCTTATCCCTCCCTCTACCTATGTCTAACCCTATCCCTCCCAATACAGATACCTAACCATTAACCCTCCCCTCTACCTATACCTAATCCTTAACCCTCCCACTACCGATACCTAACCATTAATCCTCCCTTCTATCTATACCTAATCCTTAACCCTCCCACTACCGATACCTAACCATTAACCTTCCCTCTACCTATACCTAATCCTTAACCCTAGCACTACCAATACCTAACCATTAACCCTCCCTTTACCAATACTTAACCATTAACCTTCCCACTACCTATATGTCTAACCCTAAACCACCCAGGTGGCGCCTAACACTTAACCCCACTGCCTAATCTTAACCCACCCCAAAGCCACAATTTACGTAAATGAACTGAAATTTGGGCCATCGCGCACACTATGTAATGCCGCAATTTACATTGTGGGAAGCCTCGGCAACCGCGATTTTATCGGGCGCCATGGCGCGCCCAAATTTCCGTTTATTGCCACAAATCGTGGCTTTTATGATGGGCATCTGTCGGCATCTTTCTTTCCAAGGCGGCTCCTGTGCCCATTCTTTTGTCTTCGATCCAACATATAACAATTCGGACCAGACACTAGCGGGGTACATGTAAGAAACACATTGCACAGCCTATCCAAAAGGTTGACAGTGGTCTAGCACAGTGGTTCCCAACCTTTTATGAGGTATCGCCCCTTAGGGGAAGACGACTCACCCCTGTCGCCCCCCTTCTCTTAGTATGGTATACCCTTACGCCAGGTGGTGGTGCCAGTGGAGGGGGTAGCGCTGTGACCTTGCCAGCTAAAATAGCCGGTGACTCAACTACTTTGCGCCAATTCCCTTACCGGTGTAATGTCAGCTATTGCAGCCCCGCACATTGTGCAGCCCCGCATGCGCAGTAGGAGCCTGCGTCCCATTAAATTGTGCAGTCACGTAAAACATCCTAAATATCTCCGCTTCCGCACCACGTACACTCCCGAAATTTTCAGGGGAGGGAGGGGACCCCCAGATCTAGCTCTGTGCCGAATTGCAGCCCCGAGCCCCGCTGGTTCCCGAGACTGATTGCAGCAAACCTATCTCGGGAACTAGCGGGGCTCGGGGGCTGCAATTCGACACAGAGCTAGATCTGGGGGTCCCCTCCCCTGAAAATTTCGGGGAATGTACGCGTGACCAACGAGCCCTGAGGAATTACGCAACTCTATCATGCACACTTGCATATTTTATACAGATCATATTTTTTGCCCATAAATTTTCTTAAAAACGAGTGACACTGCGACACTATTTTTTCAGCCTTTTCATACTGAGCGCCCCCTGTCGCCCCCCCACAAATTTACCGCCCCCCTTAGAACCCAAATCGCCCACCTGGGGGCGATCGCCCCCAGGTTGGGAACCACTGGTCTAGCATCACACATCAACTCAAGAGATTCCTTCAATTGCAAACAAGGATAGGAATGGACAATGCACAGATGTATGCAGATTCGGCATGAACATAACTCTGTGCTTAGCTCAGGTAGCTTTGACTCAAGTCAGATGATCTTTATAAGCAGGCAAACAACATTCAGCACATTGTATCTGCTCTGTGCACAGTGCTGACAGTCATCTGCAAGATGTCAACTCCCAAGAAAGGGAAAAAAAAAAATCAGAGCAGAAATCAGTTAGTTATACATAGGAAACAAGCAACACTGGATACATCTGTGCTAAGCACATTTGCTACTAAGGTACAAATAATGTCACATTTAAGTATGCCTTAATGCCATAGTTCAGGCTAACATTTTTTAGTAATGCATACTGAGTGAAGCATGTCATAATTTGAAATACAAACAGGTGTGTGCAACGCTAATAAAACATTTATACATTATTTTTTATAACTTTTTTTTTTAATAACCTGCCTGGCAGAGTTTGTACAGATGTTGCTTGCCTGAGAAAAGAAGTGTGCTAGTCATCCAAACTCCTCCCCCATACAGTCATCACCCTCGTGATGTAGTTACATTGATGTGGAACTGAAACGCGGACACAACTGTATTAGTGGGCTCAGGCCCTCAGGAAAAGGTTTGGAAAGAGACAACAGCTAGTTCTTCCCCCTGAGTATGCAGCAGACCCTGCCCACCTGAATATTGTGCCCCACAGGAGGGAGCAGAGGGAGGGGCCATGTAATGGCTGTGTGCTGGTGAGCTAACTCACTCTTCTGGCAGCTCCATACTATGTACCCAGATCTCTGACTCATGGGACTAACTTTTCCAAAGAGATTCTCTTTGGAACAACTGCATCAAATGTGAAAAATGTGTGAGTAATGGTATGTTGCTCTATTCACCTGTACAAGCAATAAAAACTCCAGGAGAATGAAGTAGGGCTGTAAGTAAAGGTTTGCCCTACGGCTGGTTTGCACTGCATATGTTTTGATTTGATTTTCAGAGTGCATCCAGTCTGCTGATCACAAGAACGTTTTCATTATAATGGAAATTGTGGCATTATTTTCTTAATACAATAATGCAATCCGAAATACAGCAAAGCACAAATGCACCGCAAGCTGCATTTGTGCTGCAATTGTGTTTCTACCCAATTTGGTACAACTAAATGAGACTTTGTATATGCATCAAAAATAGCATTACAAATGTACAGTAAGCGTATTGCATTTGTGATTCACAGTGAGAAGTGGCCCTTAAATAGAAACTGTATAGAAAATAGCGCAATTATTAGAAAAAAATTGTTTACAATATTCATATTTATAAATTGACAGATATATTGTTATAGCAATAACAATAGTTTATTGCACAGAGGCGCCGGATTAAGATTAAGCTCCTAACCTCATTGCATGATGAAGCGGGCTTTGCACCCGTTAAAACAAACTGCATCCCTCCTTCCCCCCCCCCTCATATTTTTGGGGGAATAAGAAATAAAACTATTATTATTGCTATACCAACCTATCTGTCGAATCTTCTGTGGGAGGGCAAGTTCCTGGTGGAGGGGTTCTTTTGCCCTAATTTTATCTACGGAGAGCGACTTCTTAAAACTTGAGTGGGGACAGAAAAAGGTCCCCACCTGCCTACACAGTGGTTGCCTTGGAGGTAACCTACCTTTGTGAGTATATTCTCTCATAATTACACTTCAACTCATCCTTACCCCAACGTACTACTGCACCCACATAGAGGGCTCCCGGTGTTTGTCCCCTTTTTGTCTCCTCATTTATAAATTAGTCAGTGTTTGTCCACTGTAAAATCTTTCCTTATACTAATTTACATTCGGGAATATATCAAGGGTGGTGATATCCTTGGTTCTTTCAGGTGCATCACTGCAGAAGGTTTGTTTCTGAGAACCCCAAAGCCAGTGAAAATAATGCCTGGTCTCCCACAATGCTCTAGGAGAAGAATTAAGCAAAGCCTAGACTATCCCTGAGATGGCAGAGCTATACACCAATATATAGATCTAGGAAGTTTCTGATGCTGAAATCAGTAATCATTGCCATTAAGTAGGTATCCTGAACATATATATGTCACTATAGCGGGACCTTGCAGGCCATTGTTGGGTAAAGGATACATGTAGTGCCAAAATAGTACAACAACGTGTGTCATGAGATCCAAGCATCTCGGGCCGGTCAGTGCTGGGTGGGAGTGCCATGGACCTGGTGAGTATAGGCTTAACAATCCACACGGAAATACAGGGGTTCTACTTTAGGATATCAGCAGGGTGTTTTATCAGTGTTCTCTCCAGGCTCTTTTGGCCGGGTGCTTCACCCGGCTAATTTTGGTGAGCACCCGACTGCCATTGGCTCACCTCCTCATTCTCCCCCTATGCAGTATGCAGAGTTGTGCCCGCCCTGGATTCCCCCCTCGCCCCCCCGGCTACTTTTTCATGCTATCCGGCTGGAAACAAATTCTAGGCAACACACCGTTGTAAACATTACAAGTAACACAGTAGCCAGAAATCTGCAAATCACTCAAAAGTGAATGCGAAATAAGAGTGATATGGAGGATGCCATACTGATTTCCATTTACACAATATCCTCCCCCCCCCCCCCCCAAAAAAAAAAAAATGAGTCCCATTTGTAACAGGGCGCTCTAGACAAGTTCACTACTTTTCTATTACATAAAACAACAACACTGTCTTGCAACTACACATCAGGTACAGAAACTCACAATAAGCTGAGGAGGGCGAGTGCGCACAATAGGGCTCAATGCGTGCTTAGAAGAAGGAAATGCAGCTGATGACCTGTCACATGGGTGAAACAAGGGGGATGTGAGGCTCAGGGGATTATCAGAGCGACTTCACCGAAAACAGGAAAAGGCCAATCTTTGTCTCAAGTATCTCTCCTGTCCTTGTGAGACCCACAATAGTCCTCTTCACATCTCTGACAGGAAACCGTCAGACGCGGCAAGGTTACTCAACCAAAGTAATTTGTGCACTGGCCATTGAATTACCTGTTTGTTTTTGCTAACTTGAGCTCCAGCGCTTAAATTAGTCACTGAGCACCAATATACCGGTAGCCATAATTCACATTAAGTATTATGGCGATGCCCAATAATCAGCACAGCTCTGACACGAAATTAGCGGTCTCAAGAAAAAGGGTTACATTTGGTTCTGTTGGCTGCAGCGGTTTAGCTACATCCTGTGCAGATGCCCTTTTAGATAAACTAAATATATGTAATGAAATAGCAGCATTACACAGGATCTCCGTGTTCTGGTTGCGACTCAGAAGCTGGTATCCGGGGTTAGGAAATGTGAGGTAAGCGATCCTCAGAGCACACAGATCACTGCGCCGCTCTGTACCTGGCTCCATTGTGTTTACTAAGCTTTATACAGTGCATGCTTTCCATATCATTACCCTTCTGCAACCTGTAACACAGGGCACTGATTATACACTGATTAACCCTTGTATTCATTAAAAAGAAAAAAAAAAAGCATAGTAGCCAATAAAAGTTTATTAAAACAAAACACTATCACACAAATGTTTGCTTTCTCAATCGATCATAGTTTGGAAAAAACTTCTTGAGATCAAGCACAAAGGAACATGAAGGAGGCGTGGCCAGGAGTGGAGCGAGAGGCTCCACAGCTTTGTACTACAGTAAAAAGTACAAAGGTAGCATCAGTGGGAGATACAGGTGAAACTCAAAAAAAAAATAGAATAGTGTGCAAAAGTCCAATTATTTCAGTAATTTAACTTAAAAGGTGAAACTAATACAGTATATGAAATAGGAACTGCTGCAGATTAAGAAGTGCTTAATAGCAGTTCTACAGCTTGTGCAGCAGTGAGACATGGTTTTTGAAGGGCTCTTCCCCCCCCCCCCCCCCCCCCCCTGCTGCCAGGGGTCCTGTGAAGCTGTTCTGTGCTTAACCCTTCCAGTGCTGGGCATTGATGCAATACAGCAGGTGTGTTGGTTACCTCAGCAACAGCAATTCCTTTAACACTCTGCACTGTCTGAGAGACCTTCCCAACTCCTCCTATTCCTAACAGCACAAGAAGGAATCAGCACTATTTAGTGATTTCATAGGATCTCTGAGACAATTCTGCACTGATTTCTAAAAACCTACTAATATTTTGTCTCAGACACTCTTGATAAATGTCCCCCTGTGAGTCTGATTTTGGGGGTCTCATAAGCTATAAGCCATAATCAAACTTATTACAAATAAAGGCTTGAAACATCTCGATTTGCATGTAATGAATCTATTCCATACATTAGTTTCACCTTTTAAGTTGAATTACTGAAATAAATGGACTTTTGCAGGATATTAAAATTTTTCGAGTTTCACCTGTATTAGATCAGGAAGAAGCAATGCAGCCATGGTTCAGAGCGCTGCACTATAGGAAATAGCAGCTCTGATTAGTAAGACATGCAGGGCAGTGTTCTGCTAGGTCAATGTTTTAATGTTTAGCCTTTAGTTGGGTTAGAAGTGGAAAAGTCTCTCAAAAATGTATAGAGCAATAGAAACTGAAAGATTCAGTGCTTAACCTTTCTACCCACACCTTAAAGCGTATCAGAGATGAAAAAATAACTATAACAAGTAACTTGTCTATATATCTTATCTAAAAGTTTAGATAGTTTACACAGCAAATCTAGCTGCAAACAGCTTTAACGTTTATGATTATCAATGAGAGCTGCCATGTTCTGTTTGTCACATTACACACAGGCAAGCTGCTGTGCATCTCCAGCCCTAAGCCTGTGAAAACTTCACTCCCCACTCCCCCCAAGGCTCTCTGGAAAAGCTGTGGGCGTGGCTTGTTTAGTTTATAGGGAATTTAGAGTATTAAAACAAAAAAAGTATTTGGCTTGAGGAATGCCCTATAAACTTTATGAAAGGAACACAATTATGCAATGAGTAAAAGTTTATCTCGGATCCACTTTAAGGCCTGGAACCCCACTGGCAGCGCTTTTCTAAGCAGGTGCGATTTGAAAAGCTCTTGCTAATGTAATGCTATGGGTGTGATCCCACTTAAGGGAAGTAATTATTTTTAAAAAGCTCTCAAAGCATTGCATGAGCAAGAGCTTTACAAATCACAAGCGCTTAGAAAAGCGCTGCAAGCGGGTCCCAAGCCTATGGCTGCAATGAAAAAAAGCCATCTTTCCAGCACTGCAAGAGAACGTATGCTTTCTAATTTTTACTAAATGACCTTCTGTTGTCGCAATGAAGAAGTGGCCATGGCCATGCAAAAAAAAAAAAAAAAAACAGATACCCAAGTGTGTCACACTTTGGAACAAACAGCTGCTGGAGCCTGGACAACCTAGAGCAGGCATGGGCAAACTTGGCCCTCCAGCTATTGAGGAACTACAAATCCCATAATGCATTGCAGGAGTCTGACAGCCAGTCATGGCTCATAAAGGCAAATGCATTGTGGGATTTGTAGTTCCTTAACAGCTGGAGGGCCAAGTTTGCCCATGCCTGATCTAGAGGCTGCATTGTAATAGATGGGCAGACTGACCTATGAGATTACTCAGCGCCACAGCAGTGACTGCACAGCATAGGATGCACCACAGCACTGCAAAAAGGCTGCGTAATGCTGGGTACACACGATGCGATTTCCCGCTCGAACGATTATTTCCGACATGTTCGATCGTGTTTCGATCGATAAAGCTGAAAATGTCGGAAATAATCAGCTACGACTAAGGACCCGGCAGGGTCAGAAACGCGTCAGCTTGTATACTGCTCTTTTTTTGCTATTTTTCTACGATGATTCAATAAAGGAATTGGTTTTAATTCATGGAAGGTGTGCTGAGGAATTTTTGAACATGTCAAAAACAATCGATCAATCCCGCTGATTGAGCGGGAAATCGCATCACAGCATTATAATAGATGAGCAGACTGACCTGTGTGATCGCTCAGTGCCACAGCAGTGACTGCACAGTATAGGATGCACCACAGCACTGCAGCAAGGCTGCATTATAATAGATGGGCAGACTGATCTGTGTGATCGCTCAGAGCCACAGCAGTGACTGCACAGCATAGGATGCACCACAGCACTGTAGAGAGTCTGCATTATAATAGATGGGCAGACTGACCTGTGTGATCGCTCAGTGCCACAGCAGTGACTGCAAAGGACAGGATGCACCACAGCACTGCAGCAAGGCTGCATTATAATAGAGGGGCAGAGTCAGATTGACCTATGAGATCGCCCAGAGCCACAGCAGTGATGCACCACAGCACTGCAGCAAGGCTGCATTATAATAGAGGGGCAGAGTCAGATTGACCTATGAGATTGCTCAGAGCCACAGCAGTGACTACACAGCGCTTGACGCACCACAGCATTGGAGCCAGATTAATATTTCATGAGCCTACATTATGTGATTTCCAAACAGAGCTGTGCTGCTGTAACAGTATTTCCACCTTCAGAGAAGTCATCTGTTTTATATGTGGAAAATCTAAATACTGCATATGATGAGAAGGCAGGCTTCAGTAAAGCATGGAAAAAATAAACTGTCTAAAAGATTAAAGTGAACCTCCAGACTAAAATTCTACTCAGCAGCACTGAAAAGGCTAAGTGTTTCTTTAACAGTTTCACAGCATCAGAACTTTGTTTTTCTTACATAAGCCTTATTTTTAGCTGCACAAAAGCTTAAGCTCCGCCCCATCAAAGAAAACTGCCCGGGCTTTTTTCCCTGCTGCTGTGCAAAGCATGATGGGATTTCCGTTGTTGTTCACATTGCCTAGCAACTGGGAGGGGTGATCAGCACACAGGACAGTTGGAACTGTGTCCCATGCTCCCTGTCACCTCCTTTCAACCAAAAGGATGGCTGCCCTCATGAAATCATACATTTGCCTGTTCTTTTAAAACAAGTTGAGTAAGAGATTATATTACCTATCTATTTTAATTAACATAACTAATGTAATTTAATAACAGTATGTTTGTTTAGGCTGAAGTTCCTCTTTAACTGAATCTGTCCTCAAGTAACTGCTTACTAAGAGTTGTAGGGCTCCGGGGATGCCTTAAAGAGAAACTGAACTGAAAATAAAAAGTCAAAATAACCATACACAGGTCATACTTACCTCCTGTGTAGTCTACTCCTCAATCTCTTTCTCCTCTCCTGCGTCCCATTTGTCCACTGTGATCAATGGAATTCTCCGTCCTCCATTTTATAAATGGCCATTACCCCATAACAGCTTTCTGGTCAGTACACTGTTAAACTGTAATATCCCCCACTTGAGCCATAGAGAAACATGGACATTACCTTGCATATTCAGTTGTAACTCACAACTGCTGATATATAACTGACAGCAACTGGTATATTTCAGCTCTGATAAAATATTGTCAGAACTAGAAGGGATCGCTGTAAGAAGAAAATGGTGAGCTTCTGAGGGGAACTGATGGTGAGGTTGGTATGTAATATTCATTTGCAGCACCATCATGTGTTTATTTTAAATTATTTTAATCACTTCAAGCTCCCTTTAAGAAGGAACTCCAGTGAAAATAATGTAATAAAAAAGTGCTTCATTTTTACAATAATTATGTATAAATGATTTAGTCAGGGTTTGCCCATTGTAAAATCTTTTAAATCCCTGATTTACATTCTGACATTTATCACATGGTGACATTTTTACTGCTGGCAGGTGATGTAGCTGCTGCTTGCTTTTTTTGGCAGTTGGAAACAGCTATTTCCCACAATGCCACAAGGTTCACAGACAGGAAACTGCCATGAGTACCATGGTCCTCAGAGTTTCTTGTGGGAGGGGTTTCACCACAATATCAGCCATACAGAGCCTCCTGATGATCCGTTTGGGAAAAGGTAAAGATTTCTCATGTATAAGGGGGTATCAGCTACTGATTGGGGTGAAGTTCACGTCTTGATCATGGTTTCTCTTTAAAGTACCCGTGAATCAGGGAAAGGCATACTGAATGAAGGTTACCTCCTCCTCAGGCCTCGTTTCCATCTGCACTCTGCGTGCAACACAGGCGCTCACTGCGACGCACAGCACTGCCTTGCAAGACGGTTCTCCCCAGGGCGTCTGCGATCCCATTCCTTTAAATTAAATAGGATCACAGTGCAAAACGCAGAATGTCTCTAGTTGGGAAGTTAAGAAAAGTGGTTGGTGCAGAAAAGTTCAAAAGTTCAAGATTTGTCTGTTTGGGAGCTGATTTAACACAAAAACAAAACACCTGGTTTCACCTAAGGCAGTTGCAAATTCAAAGCACACCCGAAGTGAGAGAGATTTGGAGACAACCATATTTACCTTTAAACAAAGTAAATTGCCTGTCCATCCTACAGATCCTGAATGCAGATCCAAAGTTTCTGACTTAAGTGTGACTGGATTAGCTGCATGCTTGTTTCAGGTCTGTGATTCGGACACTACTGCAACCAAAGATATCAGCAGGACTGGCAGGTAACCAGTACTGTTTAAAGCGGGATGGTCAGACACAAAATTAAAAATCCATTTACCCACTGCTCTGTGGTTATTATGCAACCTGCATTGCAAGCATTCCAATATAATCATAAATGTTTCTGCTGTAATGAATCTTATCCGATTCAGCCTAGCTCAATTCTGGTACATTGCAGAGGAGAGGGATGCTTGTTATCCTCTCTCTCACATTCCTGCTCCTCACTGATTGGCTGAGGGCAGATCAGTGTGACAGGAGGCTGAGAAGGGAAATACACCTCACCCCTCTGCAGAAGCTGCTGAAATATGATCTATACTGTGCTCACATGTGTTTATAACACAAGCTAGATATGACAGTGCAGTTTTTTTAGGAGGAAAAAAAAAAAGAGTAAGGGAGGAACTGACATCAAGATTGGCTTCTGTCTGAGGCAGTAAAGATGGAAAATGCCTTGAACAGTTTTCTCTTTATTTAATCTATAAAATTCGTCAAAATCAACATGTGGACAGTACAATGCATATGTTATGTAAGTAGAACAAGTATTGAATTACTTATATATGCGTTTTTTTTCCAGGGATAGTATAGCTGTCCCTGCTGCTTTAAAAGGAAATAAATATGTCAGCTTCCATGTCCTGAAATGACCCCCTCAGATGTACACTCTTGCAATCTACAATACAATTGATTCAGGTCTGTTGTATTGTAACCGTACATATGTAAGGTCGTAACTTTCAGCACCACTTACATGTTATAGCCTGCTGAGCAGGCTGTTGTGGATGGTATGTAAATTAGCTTTACATTGTGTCTATTGTATGCAAAACATTGCATTTAGTGGTTTCCATGTTGAATGTATATACATTTTAACAATTACATTTTTAATACAATCTGAATGTTTTTATTCACTTTTACGTCCATATTTTTATAATTTTGCATGTACATTCCAACCAAGGTTTGACAAACTCATACGTGTGTGTGTGTGTGTGTGTGTGTGTGTGTGTGGGGGGGGGGGGGTTGCGTGTGTGTGGGGGGGGTGTGTGTGTGTGTGTGGTGTGTGTGGTGTGGTGTGGTGTGGTGTGGTGTGGTGTGTGTGTGTGTGTGTGTGTGTGGTGTGTGTGTTGTGTGGTGTGGTGTGTGGTGTGGTGTGGTGTGGTGTGGTGTGTGTGTGGTGTGTGTGTGTGTGTGTGTGTGTGTGTGGTGTGTGTGGTGTGTGTGGTGTGTGTGTGTGTGTGTGTGTGTGTGTGTGTGTGTGTGTGTGTGTGTGTGTGTGTGTGTGTGTGTGTGTGTGTGTGTGTGTGTGTGTGTGAGAATTTCATGTAATGGTTAAATACGCTTTTATTTTTTTTAAAGGACAACTTCTTTAAGACTTATAGAGAGGTGGCCATGTTTATTTCCTTTTAAAGAGACACTGAAGCGAAAAAAAAATGATGATATTATGATTTGTATGTGTAGCACAGCTAAGAAATAAAACATTAAGATCAGATACATCAGTGTAATTGTTTCCAGTACACGAAGAGTTGAGAAACTCCAGTTGTTATCTCTATGCAAACAAGCCATTAAGCTCTCCGACTAAGTTAGTTGTGGAGAGGGCTGTTATCTGACTTTTATTATCTCAACTGTTCCTGGACTATTTACTTTTCCTGTGCTAGAGGAGAGGTCATTAGTTCACAGACTGCTCTGAAAGACTCATTTTGAATGCTGAGTGTTGTGTAATCTGCACATATTATAGAATGATGCAATGTTAGAAAAAACACTATATACCTGAAAATAAAAGTATGAGAATATTTTCTTTGCTGCTAATCTTCTAGTAATTATTCATAGTACACAATCAATTCACTATATCATATTTTTGTTTTCGCTTCAGTGTCTCTTTAAAGTGGACCTGAACTCTTGCACAGGACAGAAGGAAAACCGAGAAATGCATCTTGTATGTATATAGGGAGTTTAGCCTGTTTAACTCCCCCTCATCTGTGTCTAATCACAGGTTAATTTTGATTGTAATTGGACCCCTCTCCTGTGTCACATGACTGCCACGGCAGATAAGCTCATTTGGAAGCACAGGATGTTCTGCTCCCATGAATAAGGAAGTAGAAACAGTGCAGTTATTTTAGGATTTGTTTCAGCTGTAACAAACATTCTTTGTTTAACGGTTATTATGCTGTTGTGTGTCTTTTAGAGCAGAGAGGACATTCTGAGTCCAGGTCCCCTTTAAATAATACCAGTTGCCTGTCAGTCCTGCTGATCCTTCTGGTAGGGTCTAAATCACACACCTGAACCAAGCATGCAGTTAATCTTGTGAGGAAACATCTCATCTGCATGAATGTTCAGGGTTTATGTCTTAAAGTATTAGAGGCAGGACAGCCAGGCAATCTGCATTGTTTAAAAGGAAATAAATATGTCAGCCTCCATATTGTCCTCAGCTCGGGTTCCCTTCAATGTTTTGCCTGATAAGTGTCTATTAATCAAAACACTTTCAAACTAACAGAGAAAATCACAACAGGATAATGCACAAACACTTTGTTTTGTCAGAACGGAGACACTGACCTGTAATCAGCCCACTTATGGGCTTCAAGCTGGCAAATTGCTTGTCGTGTTTGGCCCGTTCCTCAGTAGTGATGGCCCACATGTTTGGCCCGCCTGTAAATAAACAGCTGAAAGTTACTTATAGTTCCCCCAAGGGTGTCTGTGTATGACATCTGTCCCAGCCACTGCTTCCCTGTGCAGACAGGAAGCTCAAGCATTCATGGCTGTCAATGCCCTTATTGGGAGAGCCTGTCACCTGCTACAGAGCTCTACAATCACAAATACTGCTGCTGAATACAGAACAATGGAACGGAACTGACACACACTGACAGAAGCTGCTGCCTGCAGCCAAATCACTTCTTCATGTGGTTCTGCAACTTCCTGTCTTTAGAGGTTCTCATAATATCCAACATGGTAAAGGAATTAGATGTGTCAAGGCATGCAGGGAAATGTAGTTCAAAAGTAGCTTAATAAAATAATCATCTAGAAATTTCAAAATAAAAATATAAAAATAAAGGCCAGTTTCTAAATGCTTGTATTAGTAGTGTACTTCAAATTTTAGTGTACTCAACGTTCAATCAAAACAGCTTGCTTTTGGTAATGAAAAAAACAAAAAAAAACAACAAAACAATACTGCATATACCAGGGCTGTGTAGTCGGTACAAAAATCATCTGACTCCAACTTCGACTCCTCAGTTTATGAAACCACCAACTCCGACTCAAGGTACCCAATACGGTTCTGACTCCTCGACTCAGACTCCTTAGTCTAATACTTACCAGGGTTGTGGATTTGGTACAAAAATCATCCGACTCTTCAGTTTATGAAGCCTCCGACTCCACAGCACTGGTATATTCTCAAATACAAGTCGACCTTGTGTACAAGTCGACTCCAATATTCAACCCTCTTAAGCTGGAATTTTTTATTGACTCAAGTATAAGTCTACCCAGCAAAGTTAATGGCTGCACTTGGGGACCAGGAGGGATTAATGACAGCACTGCATACAGTATTGCAGCCATTAACCCCTCCTGTCCCTTCAGTGCAGCCAATACCTCATTTAGGCTCCCAAGTGACACAATTATTCACTCCCTTTTATGCAGCCCTGTATTTACCCTCCTGTCCCTTTCCTTGTTATTTGTTGTGAACTTTAAGACCTGTGTTTTCTTGGCATTTCCTTTCCTCAAAGTGTCACTTAGCACTGGGTAAATTGCTGCAAATAGGAATGTCCCTATTAGTACACACATTACTCAGTGTGCTCAGTGTTGCCCGTGACTAGAGTATAAGTGGACCCCTATACTTTTATGAAGTGAATCAGACCTAAATTTCTAGACTTATACTCGAGTATATACAGTACTTGGTGCAGCCGTTGATTATTGCTTTTCAACTTCCACAAACTTGCAGGTGCTGCTTATTCCTGCCTCTCCATACCTCATTCTGCACTCAGCCCACAGTCAGGACATGAGTAGCACAAGGACAGTAGGGACTGCATTGCATGGCTTTAGTGGAGTAAGTAGTTACTCACTTTTCCTGGTGCTTCTGTTACTGCAGAGGGCTGGGTTCAGACTGATGGGAGTGGAGGAGAAAATCGGAAGCAGCTGAAACTCTGCAGCATGAAGTGCAGCAACAATCATCTGCTGAGCCAGGTCCTCTACATTTTTATTGTAATGAAAACATGTTTATAAAAAAAAATGTTTTAACATTAAAAATATAAGATACAGCACTAATCCTTGCATTATCTCTAAATCTGGACTGTTGATGTGGGATGTAGTGGCACTTATTTATGTATACTGGGCATGTACTTTATTGCACTCTATGTAATCTCTATTACAGTTTGTGCAATACTGCTTGCACTTAAATTTATCATGCACTGGGCCCTATTAAATGTAGTTACTGTATTATAGGGCAGATTAGATGGATAGGTCGGCACCACCAGAATGTAATTAAAAGCTCTTTATTATGGCTCTTTTAAAACAGGGCTGTGGAGTCAGTACAAAAATCATGCTGCTATTGCAGCCTCCTGGCCGCAATAGCAGCATAGGGGGCGATATACAGGCTGGGAACGCGAACAATCACTCGCGTTCCCATGCCTGTCGGCCGGTGAGGGCGAAACCGGAAGTCGTCGCCGGCGGGTCCAGAAGCATCGGACCGGAGCTGCGAGGGCACCGATCGGCTGCAGGGGGCTGAGGGAAGCCCCAGGTGAGTTCATCTCATTTTTTTTAACCGGCTTTAGGTTCACTTTAAATAAAGCAGTTATAAATAAAATGCAAAGTCAGCTCTCAGAGTAAAATAAGTGTACTTTAGAAACGTATAATTTCTAGATGAATAATAATACTTATGCACAAAAGCAAATATGCTAACCGTATGGCATATAAAAAGTAGGAAAACATGTTTGTATTGAATATTATGTCAGGGTTTTATATCGCTTTAAGAAATCATAAATTCTGCCAGGATTATGTAAACTGATGAGCACAACTGTATCATTCACTGTATCAAATTCCATACTCCCACTTTGCCAGTAAATCTCTGATTCACGGCACAGCTGTACAGAGCCTTATCAGAGCTTGGTGGGTGTCGGAACATGCTAAGCTTGTGGTAGTCTGCAGGTTTCAGGATTTCATGCAGCACTTATGCAAGCAGCACTTATGCAAGCAGCCTACCGATAAACAAATGGAACAGATACTCCTTATAAAACCGGTTTTGTTCTATTTTACAAAACTCCACAACCACACAATTATTTTTTATTTTGTAATTTACAGTTTTATTTTAGAATCTTCACACCAAAAGACCTCCATCTCTCCCCTTGTCATGTAGATCTCTAACCTTCTGACGTAGCCCGATTGTATATTATATAAGGGCGGCCATTGGGATTATATCAGCGGAGTATCAGAACTTCATGAATCACAATGCCGCCTCTCTGCAATTAACACAGGAAGTCTGCAAGCAAGCTGACAAGACTCCAAAGAATGCCGACTTCAATCAAGCAGACACAAGTTTTCAAGCAAGCCAAAGTTTCCTAGCAGCACCCAAGTGGTGCTGCCCTGCAAGCAAGATAAGAGGAGGCAGATGGGGTGACAAAGAAACATACATACAGAACAAATAAATTACAACATTCACTGTGGCGCCTTTACTATTCAAATTTAAAAAAAGGTTGTCTGAGTTTTAGGGGGCCAAAAAGAGTATCGGTGCATATAGGTGAAACTCGAAAAATCACAATATTGTACAAAAGTCCATTTATTTCAGTAATTTAACTTAAAAGGTGAAACTAATATATGAAATAGGAACCCTTTGCAGTTGTTTTGGATTGAAACTTTTCACAATATTTTAACGGCCTGAAATTTTCATTTTGAGTTTTTTTTATAAACTGTTAGCCATAATCATCAACATTATAACAAATTATTTGCATGTACTAATTCTATTTCATATATTAGTTTCACCCTTTAAGTTGAATTACATAAATAATTGGACTTTTGCATGATATTCTAATTTTTTGAGTTACATCTATACATAGACTAAGGTATCCACTCCCGAGGCAGAAGATCAGCAGAAAAGTCAGGCAATATGCATTGTTTAAAAGGAAATAAATATGGCAGCCTCCATATCCCTCTCACCTCAGGCCCCCTTTAACCAATAACAGTTGTGCCTCCATTATACTTGCTTAGTGTGATGGGTATTCTCTCTTTCCAGGCTCAGAAGCTGCTTCACCTTCTGATGGAGTCTCATGCCTCCAGATAACTTCCAGGAGGAAACCGTGACCATCTCCTCTTGGGCTTTATGAGCCTCTGGCTTTATGATTCCACGTGACAGGACTTCAAATCTTTAATTACGGAGTTCTTGCCACTACAGTTATTACCTTTTCCTGACTCATTTGCCTTGACTGGCAACCCGGGGAGGTGACTTTTCCTCGACCTGTAGAGGTGACTTTTCCTCGACCCGGGGAGGTGACTTTTCCCTCAAGAAATGCACCAGAATGTGTACGTCAGTCACTGCTTCACACCAGTTACCTCTGTCCTCGCGCCTGACTGAATTCTTGTCTATAGTACATGTATACCGGAGACGGGTGTGCTTTTCTCACTTTAATTAGGAGTTAAACAATCCATACAGCAGTACCAGTTACATCAATATTAAGGGCTACCTTTTAATATGCTATATCACCGTGTTTTTCAGACTGCTCATCAGTGTACCGGCATCACAACATTCCAAGTGACAGAAGGGCTATTAGAAATGACCACATGTGACAGCCAAGAACGGCACCCATACAGAAAGGATCAGAGGTTTCAGAATTGTTACCGATTGTAGACATCCACACAGGGCGGGATCATCCACTAGGCAACCTAGGCAGGTGCTCGGGGGCCTACTGGGTGTCAAGGGGACCAATTTCCACCTTCTTTGACGTCTCTCCACCTCAGCTTACCAGAAAGACCACAAGATAGAGGCCTGCGCGGGTCTCATTTTCAGACCCGCCTCCAAACACAACCCGCACCCGACCCGCTTTCTGGTGAATCTAGTACCCGCAGCCCCACAACCCGCACCCGCTTTCTGGTGAATGTAGTACCCGCACCCCGACAACCCGCACCCGCTTTCTGGTGAATGTAGTACCTGCACCCGCACCCCCACAACCCGCACCCGCTTTCTGGTGAATCTGGTACCCGCACCCGCAGCCAAACAACCCGCATCTGCTTTCTGGTGAATCTAGTACCCGCACCCCCACAACCTGCACCCGATTTCTGGTGAATCTAGTACCCACACCCGCAGACCCACTACTTGCACTCGACCCACAACCCGTTTAAATAAAAATGGGTACCCGAACCCAACCCGCATTTGGGGTAACCTGCGGGTACACGATCTGATGCCCTGTGCGGGTCAAATTTTTCCGACCTGCAGCCGACACGCAGCCGCACCCGACCCGCAATCTGCTTTCTGGTGAATCTGGTACCTGCACCCGACCTGCAGACCCGATTAAAATCAAATCGGGTACCCGAACCCGACCTGCATCGGGTACCCTTACCCGACCCGATAAGGGGGCCTCAAATCTACTACCTTGCTGAAGGCCCCAGTACATCTTAATCCATCTCTGCACCCACAGAACCGCTTTTGCCATTTTTCATTGGATTTCTGTTGCTAGAGCAGACACTAAAGCCAAATCCATCACAATGCAGCTCTGTAGAGAAACCCTAGCCCTGACTTTGTATATTGTCGCTGAGCTCAGGCACACTACATTTTTTGTATTTACTGAAACATTATTTTTATAATTAATCATGCATAGAAATAGATTTGTAAAAGGAAACATTCTGCAGCTTTTGAAAAGAGAAAAAAAAAAAGGAAAGGAAATTAGCTGCTTCAGCACTGTATTTTAAAGATCCACAGCAACTGTCTTCTTACACTCAGTGAGCCTGAACACACAACCTACCTTCAGGCACATGGATATTTAGGTGGACCTGAACTCTTGCACAGGCAACAAGGAGAACAGAGAGCCATGCACCCTGTACGTTTTTAGACAGAAGAGCCTGTCTAATTCTCCCCCTCATCTGGAAGGAATCACAAGTGTAATTTGATATCTCAGCTGTGTCAGCACAGAAATTCTGCAGTCCTCAGCAGACAGCTAATATGTTAACACAGGATGTTAACCCTTTGTCTGCTTCCATGAAAGCAGGAAGTAGACACACTGCAGATTTATTGCAGGAGTTCTGTGAGCTGCTATGCCTGGTACACTCCATGCAATTCCCCCTCAGATAGACAGTCAAATAGGTAATTTCTGAGAAGTTCGATCTGACTTCCGAACGTTTCGATCAGAAAAACAATACAAAATCAGATCAGACCTGTCGGAAATTATCTATTAGATCCTCTATCTGATGTGGAATTGCATGGTGGGTACCAGGCACTACAAAGAAATATTTTTCATTAAAGGTTATTATGCTGTTGCTTATCTTTTAGAGCAGAGAGGTAGTTGAGTTCAGGTGCGCTTTAAAAAGGGATGTGACTGATTAGAGATGGGGTGGGGGGGGATGCAGGCAGCTGGAGGTTGCTGAGGATAACAAATAAATATCTGTATACTGTATACTGATGCAACTTCCTTTTTATCTGTAAAAACAACACATATAGATGTATATACACATATACATATATATATATATATATATATATATATATATATATATATATATATATATATATATATATATATATATACACATATACATATATATATATATATACATATATATATATATATATATATATATATATATATATATATATATATATATATATACATATACATATACATATACATATACATATACATATACATATACATATACATATACATATACATATACATATATATATATATATATATATATATATATATACACACACACACACATATACATACATACATACATACACACACACACACATATATATATATACATACATACATACATACATACGGAGTGTAGAATTATTAGGCAAATGAGTATTTTGACCACATCATCCTCTTTATGCATGTTGTCTTAGGCCACATACACACATC